>NW_015427838.1:0-1222 GCF_001527695.2 Protobothrops mucrosquamatus | reverse complement strand
GGAAGAAGAGGAAGAAGAAGAAGAAGAAGAAGAAGAAGAAGAAGAAGAAGAAGAAGAAGAAGAAGAAGAAGAAGAAGAAGAAGAAGAAGAAGAAGAAGAAGAAGAAGAAGAAGAAGAAGAAGAAGAAGAAGAGTTGAAAATCACGTCTGACTCACAACTTACAAAGTTACCATTAATACCTTCTCAGTGTCTGGGCAGTTGCTGAAATCGCTTGCCTACCAAGTAAAATAGGAAGCTCGATTGAGAAGCAGAAGCATTAAACATAGAGGGTCTTTGGCACTCGAGGCCAAGAGATGTTAAACGCACAACAAAGCGTGGTTGATTGTACGGTTGCCAGCGTGGAAAAACGAAACGTGCTTGGACACATTTTTAACAGGCTGGCAGCCATCTCTTAGAAAACAGTATTCTCCTTTGGTGTCTCCTGGTGTGGGACTGAAGGCACAAAGGATGGGGCAAAGGATGCTTCGGTTGCATCAATCTAGTGCAGAGGTAGGCAACCTCGGCTCTTTTATGACTCATGGACTTCAACTCCCAGAATTCCTGAGTCAGCTATGCTCCCCCTGCAGCCCCATAGGGGACGGGGGGGGGCGGTCTGTTCTGCATCAGCTGCTACATCCAAGGGAGTCGAGGGGGAGGCCTCCGCCTGTCTCTGTGGCGCAAGTGGTTAGCGCGTCTGGCTGTTAACCAGAAGGTTGGTGGTTCGAGCCCACCCAGGGACGGCCGTGGGTGCTCCACCCCTTTGACGAGGTGGCCGAGTGGTGAAGGTGATGACGAGGTGGCCGAGTGGTGAAGGTGATGGACTGCTAATCCATTGTGCTCTGCACGCGTGGGTTCGAATCCCACCCTCGTCGGCACCTTTTCCTTCTAGTTGCAGGATTTGGAGTGAAAGGATCAGTCCTGCGCTGTACCTCGGGAGGGTGAAAAGCAAGAGCAGCGTTGTTATTTTGACCTTGTTTGTGCTCTTTCTTCAGGGAAAGTATTATTCCTTGTTCTCATTTTTTTTATCCCTTTATCCTGCCAATCGAATCCATTATGGCCCCTATATTCTTGATTTGATGTCTGTGCATTCCACACAAGCTGACCATTAGTCAGGGCACTTCTGTAGCCTTCTACTGGTCTCACGTATTCATATATAAATATAATCATTTTGTATTTTCTTCCCCTCATTTTGCTATGATTGGTCGTAAGCCTACCTCCTCTTTTCAATGTATGCAACATATTT
>NW_015427837.1:0-1222 GCF_001527695.2 Protobothrops mucrosquamatus | reverse complement strand
TTATTTATTTATTATTTAAATTTATATACCGCCCTATCTCCCTTACGGGACTCAGGGCGGTGAACAGGCAATAATAAAAATCACAATAAATATTGAATAAAAAGCCTGCTCTAAAATACCCCATATAAAACCCCTAACAAAGCCCAATCAAAACTACGCCAGGCCGGCCGCATGGAATAGATGGGTTTTCAAGGCTCGGTGGAAGAGGCGCAGGTCCGTAGTTGTAAGTAGGTCGGGGGGTAGGTCATTCCAGAGGGCAGGAGCTGCCACAGAGAAGGCTCTCCCCCTGGGGGTTGCCAGCCGGCATTGACTGGCCGACAGCACCCTAAGGAGGCCCTCTCTGTGGGAGCGGACTGGTCGAAGGGAGATATTTGGTAGGAGGCGGTCTTGCAAATACCTAGGTCCATTTATATTTGGATGCTTGGCAACTGATTCACATTTATGATGATTACAATGTTCCAGGGTCATATGATCCCTTTTTGCAACCTTTTGACAAGCAAAGTCAATGGCAGGGCTGCTAGTGGCCAAGTGCTAAGGCAGGACTTCCTTCCTTCCCTCCCTCCCTCCTTCCCTGCCTCCCTCTTTCTAATGCCCACCTCCTTCTGAAGGAAGAATTTGACCACCACCCCCATATTTTCCCATATATTCATCAAACAAGGAAAAGCCTCCAGAGACAGAAAAGTGAAGCTGCTGAGGGAACTAGCTTAAAAAGGCACATTCCCCTTTAAGAATTAGCTACTGGCTAGAAAGGAAAGTTAATGAGTGCAGCCAGCACTTAAGGAAGAAAAAAAATGTAGTAAGTATTGGCTGCTGGCTAAGGCAGCCTCCCCAAATGGCTCCATTCATAAGTAAAGGAATGCTACAGGCAAAATCCATTCAGGAGAAAAATACTTCAAAAGCCCTTGCAGCAAAACTTACAGCTAACAATAGAAGCTAACAGGAGACATCAGCCATCAGCCAAATAGAAATTGCCAAACACTCCTTAAGAACACAAAGCCCACATTGCACAAATCCCAGAACTTCAAAGTCACAAAAGCACATAAGAATCCTTCCACTCTCCATCTCCCTCCCTCCCTCTGTGTCTTACCTCCAGCTGATGCTACCTTTCTTCATTCCTCCTGGAGGGCAACCCCTCCCCTGCTGCATTTCTTGCCTGTTTGTTGCTGCCAGCACAGGTGGCTGCCACAGAAGTTGTAGATCGGCTCATGGCCGGCCTGCTTGG
>NW_015427836.1:0-1222 GCF_001527695.2 Protobothrops mucrosquamatus | reverse complement strand
GAAGGACTCAGGGCGGTGCACAGCATATTAAAAACAAGTAACAATAAAATAAATACCAAAATAAAAACCCCTCTAAGACCAAATTAAAAGCCAAATATTAGTAGCTGTGTCGTAATTAAAATTATATTAAAAATCGTCCCTAACTAAAATCCTCCCTAGGTCAGGCCCGCTTGCTGGAAAAGCCATGTCTTGAGGGCGCGGCGGAAAGTAAGGAGATCTAGGCTGCTTCTCATACCCCATTACAGCTGGGGGCTTTTATTAGGCGTCCTGTGATTGCCTGGATTGGATGGATGAAATTTACCCTGGAATGGGCGGTCACCACGACACCCAGGTCCCGCGCTGTGTAGTGCTGAAGCCGTTATCTTGGGGGGAAGCCCCAGAGACCCTCGTCTCCGCCGGTTTGAAAAATAAACTCCGGTGACTATTTGATCAGAATAATGGAAGATGCAGTCAGTGGACCGGGGGCAAAGCATTTAAAAAACACATTTGCAGTTGGAGAGGTGACAGTCTCCTCTCTCTCCTCGTTATTTTTCTCATTACAGACATGGAGGGAGGGGGGGGGGAGAAAAGAAAAGACAAGCGTAAATTGAATGGAACAGGCAATATGATGTGAAGGCAATCCCACGCCATCAGCGATAAATTCGGCTAATGGTCATTTAAATTTTAAAAGGGCAGCGCGTGGCGCTTAATAAAGGAAAATTATTGGAAGGATGGACCAGAATCAAAATAAAGCATTTAAGTACTGTGGATTTTCTTTTTCTAATATGTTCAGTCTCAAATTGCAGATCCATTTTTCTGCATGGTGTTGATTAACTGCACCTGGATCTGCAAGGAAGCCTCAATTGGGCAGTTTTTAGTTGAAAGTACAGTCCAAGGGTTACAGCATTACAGATAGACATTGATTTACAATCATAACCAGAATTTCCACGGCAAAGCGAGGTGCTAATTCAGTGGGTCATGCCTGATTTTATTAATTATTTTGCCATGGTCGTTAAGTGGTATAGGGTTTCCTGCCTGAGCAGAGGGTTGGACTAGATGACCTCCAAGGTCCCTTCCAACTTTATTATTATTATGCAGGATTAGCCGTTACTAAGCTTAGCGCTTTTTACAAAAGAACTTGCTAGATCTTTCAATGACCTTGCAAAGGGCACAGGTTGTTTTGGAAAGGTCCAACGGGAATACAACTGTATTTCGATCTACCCTAACTTTAGCTAAAATCAAA
>NW_015427834.1:0-1222 GCF_001527695.2 Protobothrops mucrosquamatus | reverse complement strand
TTTTGCATTCAGAAAAGTTAATGTCATATTATGTTAAGTACAGTTTGAAGATTCTCTGCAACCACAATAGCACTAGCTTTTGTTTGTCTGAATATTATGCATGTTTAATTATAGGATGTCTAATTGATCTATTGAAAGAAAATTAAAACCGAAAACACTTTATTTTTCTTTAACATTTTGCTTTCTGAAATTTTCTTGCTACAAACTCTGTCTCTCTCTGTCCTCTTCAGTCTTCTAATCCTTTTTTTAAAAAACTCACATCACTGAAAATCTTTCTCTCCAACTTGAACATGCTTTTCTTCAGAAGATCTTAGGACTTTTCTTTCTTAGGATCTGCTAGGCTTGACAAAATTTAAGCAACTACCAAGAAACCATTTATGTAACTTTAGAACAAATGTGATCCTTGAGATCATTCTTTTGCTAAATCTGTAGAAACTGAAGTGGAGCAAATTTTGGTTAATTGTCAAAAATAAAACCCAAAACCAAACCCATCAACATAGCAATCTATTGAGTGCAATAGTCTTTTAGCAGTAAGAATCTGAACAAGGGAACCAAAGAGAACATCTTACCTTGATAAGGAAAGACTGCTAAGCATATGGTTACCAAGAGGACCTGGATCATTTTGGAGGCTGGATTTGGCTGGAAGACAGGCAATCTCTTCCTGCTTTCAAGCCAACCTGAGCTCTTCCTCTGTTGACTATGAGAAGCAAGGAATGAGTCCTTCAGCTTCATTTGTGCTCTTATATGAGAAGGTGTTTGCTAAAGGATTTGCACAAATTCTGAGTTGTAACAATACTACTGGAGGGCAGTTTTCCAGCTGGCTTAGTGCATGTCACTCCAAAAATGACAGCTGAAAGGGTTCGTTCAAGGCATCTCCAAAGGAAAAGCCCAAAGGAGGCTATTAATTGGTCACAGCAGACCTTTCCCTGGCTCACCTGTTAATACAACTAAATTTGGGGCCTCTGGTGCATGGGGTCTTAAATGCCAAGAGTTGGTTTTTACAGTATTTTGTGAGTAAGAGACACTTTGGGAGCAATCTAGCCTCCTTTCAATATTGCTAGCATTGACTGAATCCATGTCAATGCATTTGCCTAAGGGATCCCTGATTTCAGTAAAGGAAAAACCCCTTTGTGCCACAATAGATTTCTCACTTTGTAGAGAACTCAAGAACTTTTGTTATCTCTTCATATAGTTCCTTCAATAACTCCTCCATTTTTTGAAA
>NW_015427833.1:0-1223 GCF_001527695.2 Protobothrops mucrosquamatus | reverse complement strand
AGAAATCCTTAACCCTTTCTCTCTGTTCTTCATTGACCTGGGTTGTGTTCTACCTGCAGAAATCCTTGACTCTTTCTCTCTGTTCTTCATTGACCTGGGTTCTGTTCTACTTGCAGAAATCCTTGACTCTTTCTCTCTGTTCTTCATTGACCTTGTTTAAAACAGTCTCCCTAATTTATACACATGTTTTTTTCTTGGTCTTCTCCTCTTGACTGCCATTCTTCCTCTTTATTCTTTCAGTGCTCTGCCTATTTCTCCTTTGCTCTATTTTTCATTAGACTGCAAAGTCCAATCTTCTTCTCTCCCCTTGCTTTTATACAGCATACAGGAATTGTATACAGGGCATGAATAATAAATGCCGAAGTGAGAAGTAAGCAGAAGTGGATTGCCAAGATAGTAGGTCATCGACTGGGCTGGCTTCACGTGTTATCAATTTGAACTGCCTTTTGACTTGAGTCTACGAGGAGATTTCAAATAAGACCAAGAGATAATGTGATTTCCTGAACATGTCTGCCAGGCAGAGCAATAGAGTAACCAGTGGAACATCAATAAAAGATAGTCTTGATCCTACTTACACCCAGAAGGAAAGAGGAGAAGAAACTGAGAGTATAACAAAAGTCATAGACTATAGCAAATTCACAGGATTTGTGACTGTACAATCTGCAACTTCCCTCCAACAGGGAGACACATATAGACAACATTAAGCATGCAGAGGAAGAGTTCATTCATTGACAGAGACAGAAAGACATGATGTCCTTCCATTACAGCATCCGATGTTCAAATACACCAGGGGTCCTCAAACTTGGCCACTTTAAGAGGATCAGGATTATTGGTTATAGTCCAAAGCAGTGCTTCCAACCTTTGCCACTTTAAGATATGTGGACTTCAGCTTCCAGAATTCCCCAGTCCATGCTGGCTGGGGAATTCTGGGAGTTGAAGTCCACAAGTCTTAAAGTGGCCAAGTTTGAGGACCCCTGAAATACACTAAGCATTACCCCTAATCAGGCTGAGATGCAAAAACCTTGGTGGTCCAGGCAATAATAACACTGGGTTAAACTAGGCAGCCCTTGACGCTCTCTGAGCCTGCAGACATTTCATTACCCAACTAGATAACATCTTCAGTGCTAATGAGTGTGGGTTTTCTAAAGTTTTTTTCAATCCTGCCTTTATTATTTGTATAGATAATTTAAAATGGCAAACCTACTAATAATCTTTATCCCCTA
>NW_015427832.1:0-1223 GCF_001527695.2 Protobothrops mucrosquamatus | reverse complement strand
TAGTTGTTGCAAGCTATTGTTGTCTTTTTCTGTACTACACACATACATAAAAACACATTCTTAGTAGAATTCTTCCAAATATTTTCTTCTCTGTATAGATTGGGTAATAGCTTTCTTCACCATGAAAGAAGGGAAGTCACAACCTCATAATATAACCAAAAAAGAACTGAAAATGTGTTCCACTGAAACACCCTCTAAGTGAACCCTAGTAAAATAACATTCAATGTGGCATTAATATTAAGGATAGCTGCATTATTGAAGGAAATACTCCTTAGAAGAATTAGAGTCAAATACAGATGATCGCCTATCAAGTCATCAGGCAACACAATCAATAAAGAGAAGTAATTATCTTCTGTGCTAAACTAATCTGAAAGGTATTGTTCCTAAACAGTTAAAAAAGAAATATAAAATGTTAAATTGCCAATTTATAATCCACAGAAATATATGGTTGTTTTTTTTAAAAAAAGAATTGCTCAAATCAATGGAACTTTCTAATGACTATTTCTTTCAGCATAATAAGGTTTTTAAGTAAAACTCACCTGTCAGAAACCTCTGGCTAAGGTCGTTTGTTGGAAAATAGATACCTAGTTTCAGTGCAGTTGTTGATTAACATTGTAAAAAGTTTTGTTTTGTCTTGATATTTAGAAGAAAGTATTGACCTTGCATTTAAACTTAACATGTGCAATGTTTCCTCCATTGTGAGGATTTATCTGAAGAAAGACTATCCACAAAGCTAAAATACAGAGTATTATAAACTAATACTGATTATTCCTTTAGTTATGTATCAGCTAAATTTTGGAAGATGATCTCTCTTAGGGAGGTAAAATATATGCCCATCATTATCTTTTCTTTTTTATCAGATATTTTATGTAGATAGGCACTATGAAGACTAATTGCCCATATGTCGAAATTAAAGAATCATATCAGACGTGCTCACAGGAGGCAGAGTGAACTTGTAATTTTGCTGCTTCATTATGTTCATCACACTGATGTCCTTGTGGTATTTTTTTTTTTTAGTTCTCAAGAAGATTTATGTCCAAAGTTAAGATTTCAGTGATTCTGGCATTGGGAAGAGGTTGATGGCTCTCGTTCTGCAGAAGAGATAATTCCAGCTAGCTGCGAATTTGCTGGCTCATGATTATTGACCTCATCATTAAAACTCTGCTCACTCTCCAGGCTTGGGATTGCCCAGATACCACCATGATTGCAGTCAGTAGGATGAC
>NW_015427831.1:0-1223 GCF_001527695.2 Protobothrops mucrosquamatus | reverse complement strand
CCTTATCGCCTTTACATGTCAGGGAGTGAAAAGTCAACATTTTACCTTTTGAGATCAGGGGGGAAAAAAAGTTGTTTTGAGCAATTTGGATAAAGAAAACAGAAAGGGGACTTATCATCATTATTATTATTATGGGTGTCTTGCTGAGGCCCTGCCCTCACTTTTTAAATTCATTTGTACTGGCAATTAAAAAAAAAAAAAGCTTCTATAAGCCATAACCAATTCTGATGAAGAAACTGGCCCAGCAGCACCCATGCTCACTAAATGTCCATGGGACATTTAGGCTTCTTCACTAAGACATCCAGATCACATTTCCATGACTTGGTAACCAGTAGGATGATCCTCCTATGCATTCTGTATTCATACTTTCAGTATTTCTCGCCTAAAGAGAAGAACTTTGCATTTGTCCCTGTTGAAATTCTTCTTGCTAGGTTTTTTTTTTTTTGCCCAATGTTCGAAAGGCAGTGTCATGTTTCTGACAGGTGAAACTCTTCAAAGAACTTCGAGGCATTGTTTACCTTAAAGAATCTTTATTTGAGAAGCATAACATCGGCACTAACACAATCGAAGCCAAAAACTGGATTCCCCTTCCCTGAGCACATAGTATCAAAGCACAATTGCCTCCTCCAGTTGACAGTCATAAATCACATTCCCCAATTAGTTTGAAATGCAGGCCTTCCCTCCAGTTCTCCAGCCCCGCCAATTCTTATCATCTCTTATTTCATTAACCTTGGTTCTCACACTAGGTCCAGTATTATTAGGTCTAACTAAACTCTCATGCACAATCCTGCCCCCAGCATCATCTACTCTAAAAGTAAAACATAAGAAGAAAATGGTTGCATCTCTAACTGTTGTCAAAGCAAAAACATCCGATGTTAGCAGCGTTGACAGCCAGTTTGGTCTAGTGGTTAAGGCAGCAGGCTAGAAAGCCTGAGTTCTAGACCCACTTTAGCCATGAAAGCTGGTCGGGTGACTTGGAACAATCACCAGGACATGGTGAGTTCTAGAGATAAAAACCAGCTGAGTGACTTTGGGCCAGTCCCTCTTTCTCAGCCCAAATCACCTCAAAGGGTTGTCCTTGTGGGGAAAAGAGTTAGATACATTTGCCATCTTGAGTTTTACAGGTAGTCCTTGACTTACAACAAAATTTCTGTTGCTAAGCAAGACAGTTGTTCAGTGAGTTTTGCCCCATTTTGCGACCTTTCTCACCGCAGTTGCTAAGC
>NW_015427830.1:0-1223 GCF_001527695.2 Protobothrops mucrosquamatus | reverse complement strand
TGTTGTAAGGAGGGACACCTTGCTGTAGTTATAATTTCTAGGTCACGACACAAATTGGCATTACAATATGGAATATTCTAATAAATGAATTACATCATTTCCTATTAGCTCCCACCTCCTGCAGAGAAAATTAAAAACAATACAGTTAGTCCTCCAGTAACAACCTTAACTGAGCCTAAAAATTACAATTGTAAATCATGCCAATCATTAAGGGGGTCATCATGTGACCCAACAAATTTTGCAATGTTATTGTGCCCATTGTTGTTAAGTGAATCCATGATCGTTAAGCAAATACTACGTTCATTAAGCGAATCCATTGCCCACAATGGACATTTTTGCTGGAAAAAATGGACTTTTTTTTTACCAGCAAAAAAAGTCATAACTGGCAGCCAGATGCCAGCTGGATGTTGCAAATTGCCATAAATGTGGACTGAGCACCCAAAGGGCAATCATGTGACTTAGGGGGCGGCCGTTGGAACTTTGAATCTGGGTTATAAGAACCTTTTGAGGTGTGTGTTGTAAGGTGGAACAGTTGCTAACCTGTCACCAGCAACAAAGATGATTAGGGGACTGGAGGCTAAAACATATAAGGAACGGTTGCTGGAATTGGGTTTGTATAGTTTAACAAAGAGAAGGACGAGGGGGGACATTAAATCAGTCTTCCAATATCTTAGGGGCTGCCCCAAAGACGAGGGAGTCAAGCTATTCTCCAAAGTGCCTGAAGGCAGCAATGGATGGAAACTAACCAAGGAGAGAAGCAACCTAGAACTAAGGAGAAATTTTCTGACAGTTAGGACAATTAATCAGTGGAACCTGCCTCCAGAAGCTGTGAATGCTCCAATACTGGAAGTTTTTAAGAAGAGACTGGGCAGCTGTTTGTCTGAAATGGTATAGGGTTTCCTGCCTGAGCAGGGGGTTGGACTAGAAGACCTCCAAGGTCCCTTCCATCATCATCATCATCATCATCATCATCATCATCATCATCATCATCATCATCATCATCATCATCATCATCATCATTATTATTATTGTTATTGTTATTATTAATCATCGCACAGTCAGCCAGATGTTCAGACTGGATTTGGCATTTTGTCTACCTATCGAGTCCTTACCAAGGACCTGGGATAGGCAGATGTGGATGTTTGATGTTATTACAGATATCGTCGCAGGATGGAGGCGGTTCTTCTTCTTCTTCTTCTTCTTCTTCTTCTTCTTCTTCTTCT
>NW_015427829.1:0-1223 GCF_001527695.2 Protobothrops mucrosquamatus | reverse complement strand
CGATTTTAAAGTTTCAGGGGATTTTTAAGGATAATTTTAATTGATCGGCCTGTTTAAATATTTCTTTTTAATTCGGCTTTTAATTATTGTATTTGTATTGTAGTTTTTATGAGGCTGTTAGCCGCCCTGAGTCCCATGAGGAGAAGGGCGGGGTATAAATTAAATTATAAATAAATAAATAAATAAATAAATAAATAACTAATATTACTAATAATTATTTTAATTAACATTTGTGAAACCACAATAAACATAATTAGACTAGATACAAATAAATCTGAATCTGGGTTATCTTCTTTGATGAACAGATTATGTTTTGTGCAATATTTAATAGAGCATTTTTTTTCAAAAGGATCAATTTCTGCATCAGAATCAAACATTTATTAATACATCCCTGCATCCATCAGGAGTTCAGTGTGACTAGAGAAATATTTACCATTATAGCAGGGGTCCCCAACCCCCGGTCTGTAGACCAGTACCAGGCCGCAGCATGCCAGCAACCAGTCTGCACAAACAAGCAAAGCTCCCTCCGCAGGATGCAGACAGCTCACAAAACCTCTGGTTTGTGGAAAAATCTCTCTCCACGTAACCGGTCCCTGGTGCCCAAAAGGTTAGGGATCTTTGCATTATAGCACAATAATCTCTTGTTGATATTTTTAATCAAGTTATGATATACTGTGACATCATAACTCTAAAATCTCAAGTTTGGTTAACATCATTTGTCACACAAAGATTAATTGAATGTCCTTATTGGTTCTTTGCATGATGATGTCATCCTGGTTGTCTGCATAGTTGAGGATAAGTCTATTAATATTCCAATTATTTTGCCACCTTTGTGTATTTTATTGCTGCATGTTCACAATTGTTTGGGTTCATTTTCCCATCCAGTGGTAATAACTTAGCCATTCCTTAGAGTACACTCTGCCATAAGATAATCATTTTGTAAATATTTAGGACTTTGATTGGATCTTTTAGTTTGTCCATAAGCTGGTCAGCATTTTTTTCATGAATCTGGTAACTGCCTCAGTAGGCTATAAATGGGTATTGACATTCTGCACAGTGATCTTCTTTTCTTTGCTCTTGCTGAACATTCTTATCTTTGCAAGTTACAGCCTTTCATCAGTCTTACTGTGGCCTTTATTCTATTTTAATTTTCATTCATCTTTCATTTACCCACTGATCTATCTAAAATCTCTCTCTCTCTCTCTCTCTCTCTCTCTCTCTCT
>NW_015427828.1:0-1223 GCF_001527695.2 Protobothrops mucrosquamatus | reverse complement strand
AAAGGGAGAGGTTTCCAAGCTGAGCCATGCTGGCTCAGGAATTCTGGGAGTTGAAGTCCACGAGTCATAAAAGAGCCAAGGTTGCCTATCCCTGCCCTAGAGTGACTTATTTCTCCATTTCTTGCAATTATTTGACTGATACCATCAAGTCAATGTTGGCTATTAGCAACCCCATCAACCATATTTTTTTCAAAAAGATTTGTTGCCAGTCAAGGTGCACCACTGCAGCTATATCTCTCGGAACAATCAACAGTATTCATTTCTGTAGAGCCAACATAAAACACTTGGGAACAATTCAGAGGTATCGGCAGAGGGAGGTCAAGGGGAGCAAATGACAGCATCAGTGTTGCATCATAAGCTCCATCCCTCTTGTCTATGAATTGTGAAGGGCATACACATACGTTGTGATGAGGTGATATGCTTTTTTCAGTTTGAGTTGGATCCTGCAAATGCCTCTGGAACAATTACAATATGGTTTGGTGTCTCTCAGCTTTTTTGGTGGGCTTTTGTCTATACATCTGTTTTACTCTTTTTATCTAAGCCACTGGCAGGGCACAAGATTATATAGAAGTGAGACGTTCCTTTATTCCTTTTCTCTGAAACGTAGCTATGGCTCCCTATTATTATTATCATCCATAATCTGCTACTCTTCAGATATGATGGAGAATCCTGAAAGGTAACATCCCAACTCATTTTGAGGGCACCTCAAGGATGGTGAAGCTGATCTGCTGAAGAGGTATGTGCTTTCTGGAAATGTTTGAATCAGAAAATGTTCCCATGTAAATGAATATGATTCTCAATATGGTGGTACCTCAGTACTCATCCTTAATTGCTTCCAGGAGGCATGATGAGTACTAGAAAGGATGAGTACTAAACAAACCATGTGACGTATCATGTGACCCTTTATTTCCTATCGGTCTCTTTTCCTACCTATCCCTTTTCCTACGTCAGCGATCTTCCCAACATGGCAGACTTTTTATCCGCTCTCTTGTGGCTGCCTCCCATTCCTTTTGCAGCGCGCCAAGTACCAAACAAACTATGAGTACCAGGACAACATTTTCTCCTCAAAGTGCATCGAGTACCAATTTGATGAGTTTTGAAGCAGTTGAATACTAAGGTACAACTGTACTCATAATTTCTCCAAGTATTTGAGCTAATATTTCTCTCTCTCTCTCTCTCTCTCTCTCTCTCTCTCTCTCTCTCTCTCTCTCTCTCTCTCTCTC
>NW_015427827.1:0-1223 GCF_001527695.2 Protobothrops mucrosquamatus | reverse complement strand
TGCATTAAAGTGAATAAGTTTCTTTTATGCTATCACCAAGGGTTTCTTTCCCTGAATAAAAGCCTTTCTTGGGTATAGCAATATGTATACCTTCAATTAGTTCCTTTCCCCCTGCAGTTTCAGCTGAGAGATCTGCTTGCACAAGTTAAACTGTAATTTTAAATCCATAAAGCAATCCTTTTCTATATGCTATATATATATTCTCCAAACTGATATCTCCCAATTTTGGTATTGGGAATTCTGGGAGCTGTTTGCTCTAATATATTTGAAGAGCATCAGGTTGGAAAAGTTGTAAAAATACAAAGTACATGCAAATCAAAGCAACCAATCATGGATCATACTCATCTAAATCTTTTCCTGAGGGCCAAGTATGTCTGCTGCTAGCGTGGAGATTCTGCAAGGCAATCACACTTGTATCCATGCTTAAAGATAGTCCTTGACATACAAACATTCATTTAACACAGCGGTTCTCAACCTATGGGTCGCGACCCCATTTGGGGTCGATCGACCATTTCACCGGGGTCGCCAAGCAAGGCTGTCCGCCATTTTTTCCCCTTTTCCGGCGGGTGCCTTACCTCCCTTGGGCTGGGCCAGCTGGTGGTCGGCCTGCTCCGTCTCTGCCGCTTGCCAGCTACGCCTCGGCTGGCGCAGGGGGCAGAACCACGCATGCGCGGCGCTCCCGGGCAGGGAAAGTCCTCGATTTACGACCAGTTTAGTCCTCGACTTACGACCGGTTTAGTCCTCGACTTACGACCGGTTTAGTCCTCGACTTACGACCGGTTGGGGGTCGCGGCATTAAAAAGGTTGAGAACCACTGATTTAACAAAAGTTCAGAGTTACAATGGTGCTGAAACAAGGGATTTATGGCCCATTCACAAAACTACACTTGTTGCATCACCTCTATGGTCACAAGATCGAAAATTGAGAGCTTGGCAACTGACTTGCCAGCTGGATTCCAATAAGCAAACTTAATGGGGAAAGCTGGATTTGCTTAATGATATGATTGACTTTGTAGCGCTACCTTTTCAGAGGCCGCCAATGCCCAGGTCCTCCCAGCCACAACCCCCCTTGTCCAGCCTTGCGGTAATGTTCTTTAGAGATCGGTGAGATGTCTTACAGCCGGAACTCATGCAGCGTTGATGGGTGGCAGGCTCTTCTTGTTGAAGCAGGACTTTCAGGCACGAACTTAACCGGTCACAATGGTTGATGCCCTGAAGATGTAT
>NW_015427826.1:0-1223 GCF_001527695.2 Protobothrops mucrosquamatus | reverse complement strand
CAACACAGTGCTAGGCTGCATTAACAGAGGGATAGAATCAAGATCACGTGAAGTATTAATACCACTTTACAATGCCTTGGTAAGGCCACACTTGGAATACTGCATCCAGTTTTGGTCACCACGATGTAAAAAAGATGTTGAGACTCTAGAAAGAGTACAGAGAAGAGCAACAAAGATGATTACGGGACTGGAGGCTAAAACATATAAGGAATGGTTGCTGGAATCGGGTATGTCTAGTTTAACGAAGAGAAGGACGAGGGGGGGACATGATAGCAGTGTTCCAATATCTCAGGGGCTGCCACAAAGAAGAGGGAGTCAAGCTATTTTCCAAAGCGCTGGAAGGCAGGACAAGAAGCAACGGGTGGAAACTAACCAAAGAGAGAAACAACCTAGAACTAAGGAGAAACTTCCTGACAGTTAGAACAATTAACCAGTGGAACAAACTGCCTCCAGAAGCAGTGAATGCTCCAACACTGGAAGTTTTCAAGAAGAAACTGGACAGCCATTTGTCCGAAATGGTATAGGGTTTCCTGCCTGAGCAGGGAGTTGGACTAGATGACCTCCAAGGTCCCTTCCAACTTTATTATTATTATTATTATTATTATTATTATTATTATTATTATTATTATTATTATTATTATTATCTGTTTATATCTCTTCAGCCAGGCACAGGATTGCCTTATTGGGGTCCTTCTAAACGGCAAAAATATCTTCACAATGTAATTTATTTTTAGCACAGCCAAGGAATTTGAGAACAATTTTGTAATTCTGTGAAAGATAGTTCAAGATCAAGGATGTTTTATAATAGTGACAAACAGGTAAGAGAGTTATAGGGGTAAACAGACAGAACTGAAAATGGAAAACTGTCATATTTAATATTTCTATAACAAGTTCTTTGTTTTAATTCATAATTACATTGTTCTTACTGTTATTTTTTTGAACATATAAAAAAGGAATTTTTTTAGTCTTGAAATTTACAGCATAGACCTGTCTAATTTAATATTACCAACACGATAAATCTTCCAACTCATGTTTTAGATTACAGAAATCATCATGAAATTTAAGAAAGAACAAGCTGATGAGAACAAGTTGGGCTTATTTCTGAGAAATTAGCATCTATGCCACAAATAGCATGTACAATAGAAAAGTATTATTAGATTTAACTAAATGTTCCTCAAATAATGTCAACATGCTTCTCTGTCTTCTAGAACTTTACAATAAAC
>NW_015427825.1:0-1223 GCF_001527695.2 Protobothrops mucrosquamatus | reverse complement strand
ACTTTCTGTAAGAAGACATTTAAGTATGCATCTGCCTAGCAATGAAACAGCCCTTCCTAGAATTATAGCATCATGCTCCTATCTTCCAATTGTTGGAAAGTCTTAATTTTAGAGAACAAATTCATTTCAGAGATTATGATTCACTTCCTGATGAGCATATCTATGTTAATTTGCTTCAATTTTGGTTTCTTCTTATGAGGATATCCATACTCAGATGACTGCCAGTTTGTCAATTTGATAAAGGAACCTGATTGGTTCCTTAGCTTCTAGTAACTAACGTTCTTCAACTTTGCCATAGGCCTTAATTCATCTCTGCTCAAGGCTATATCTGCTTTTGTTTGTTATAACTGTTTTTATCCTTTTGGCTTGGTTTATATCCCTTTTGGATTATTTTTATCTAGATTTAAGGCTCTGCATAAGAGTTTTGTTTTCCATTGTCTTTGTGGTTGTTGGTCTACATTTCTAGTGATCCTTGTAATCAATGTTCATATATTCTTGTGATGAAGGCTAATATCCTGAGCATATTGTGGTTGTGTTTGGCAGCCCGGTGATTTATTCAGTCTTACTGGCTTCCATGTGGATATTAAGCTTTGGTTTGCAGCTCTGATTTTATCAAATCTGCACATTAGGTTATGTCTATCCAGCTAGTGGTGATTTTTGTATTTTATGAAATAAAATATAAAATTATCCTTATGCTGGTTTATGACTATAATAAAGATTTGATTGAAAATTATCCTGTTATTCTCTATTAAAATTGGATAAATCAAAAATTACCCTTTTGTTTTTCATTAATCCTTTCTCTTATACCATTAGAAAAAAGTTGTGCTTCTGTTTAATAATAATAATAATAATAATAATAATAATAATAATAATAATAATAATAATAATAATAATAATAATAATAATAATAATAATAATAATAATAATAATAATAAAGTTGGAAGGGATCTTGGAGGTCATCGAGTCCAACCCCCTGCTCAGGCAGGAACCCTACACCATTTCAGACAAATGGCTGTCCAGTCTTTTCTTAAAAACTTCCAGTGTTGGAGCATTCACCGCTTCTGGAGGCAGGTTGTTCCACTGGTTAATTGTTCTAACTGTCAGGAAGTTTCTCCTTAGTTCTAAGTTGCTTCTCTCCTTGATCAGTTTCCACCCGTTGCTTCTCGTCCTGCCTTCAGGCGCCTTGGAGAATAGCTTGACTCCCTCTTCTTTGTGGCAGCCCC
>NW_015427824.1:0-1223 GCF_001527695.2 Protobothrops mucrosquamatus | reverse complement strand
TGCAGACACATCATTATTGCAGTTATGCAGACAAATCATTATTCTAATAATTGTTCATTTTACTACATTATCCCGATGGTCACCTGATCCAAATTTGGAACCTTGGCAACTGGTTCATATTTATGACGATTGCCGTGTCCCGGGATCACGTGATCACTTCTTGTGATCTTCTGACATGCCAAATCAATGGGGGAAGCCGAATTCGCTTAACCACCGGGTGACTGACTTATAGCAAGTGCAGCGATTCACTTAACAACTGTGGCGAGAAAGGCCGTAAAGTGGGGCAAAACTCACTTAACAAATTCTCGCTGAGCAACGAAAGTTTTGGGCTCAGTTGTGGTCGTTAAGTCGAGGACTTACCTGTAGACGAAGTTTTGATTTCATTCAGCCACTCTGTTTATATTCTACCATTCTTATTCGTTAAGAGATTTTGCAAAAAAATAAAGGGGGGGGGGAAAGCTTTATTATAATGGAAATCAAAGCAAACTTGACGCTCAGCTGGGTTTTTGTTTCTTGTCACGGTTCATTTCTCTCCGTTTACTTCATTTCATTTTCAGGCACGTTGCAAAGTCCCAGATTGGCAGCTCAGTTCGTCTGATATGAAAAGCTCACCCCTCTTGGGGGAACCGAAGAGATGATTTGTCTAACAATTCGGCCTTCCTCTAATCTCCCTGAGTTCAAAGGGATCCCGCTCTGTAAAACTGCCGAGCGGATTGCAAGTGATCTTCGGGAAAGGATTAAAGGGAGAGCTGAGAGAATGGGAAATTCACCCAGACGTCTGGGCGAAGCAGAGTGGACTGATTTCCTGGATAACGTTTCGTGAGATTGACAGGAGACTGTTTAGAGTCTGTAAGCATCACACGTTGAATGCTGGCTTTCTCTGTCTTAACTGCCTCAAGAGACGGGGAAAGGCGGGGAAACTTTCAAGAGAGGAATGGTGAAAGGAGACTGCTTACCTCTCTCTCTACGTATCATCTCTCTCTCTCTCTCCATCACCTCTGTCTGTCTGGCTGGCTATCTATCTATATCTACTCTCTCTCTCTACTGTCTCTCTATACCGACTCATTTATCTATCTCTGTCTCTCTGCCTCTGTCTGTCTCTGTCTGTCTGTTTGTCTGCCTGCCTCTCTCTCTCTCTCTCTCTCTGTATATACAGTATATCTATCTATCTATCTATCTATCTATCTATCTATCTATCTATCTATCTATCTATCTATCTATCT
>NW_015427823.1:0-1223 GCF_001527695.2 Protobothrops mucrosquamatus | reverse complement strand
ACAGCCCTCCCCAAGTGGTTTACTGAGTCAGCGTATTGCCCACCAACAATCTGGGTCCTCATTTTACCGACCTTGGAAGGATGGAAGGCTGAGTCAACCTTGAGCCGGTCAGGATCGAACTCCTGGCAGCGGGCAGAATTAGCCTGCAATACTGCATTCTCACCACTGCGCCACCACAGCTCTCTCCTTCTCCCTCCCTCCCTCCGTCCCTCCCTCCCTCCCTCCTGCCCTTCCTTCCTTCCTTCCTTCCTTCCTTCCTTCCTTCCTTCCTTCCTTCCTTCCTTCCTTCCTTCCTTCCTTCCTTCCTGCTTAGTTTTATTTTAATTACAGTTTTAAATTTAAGATCCTTATTGAGGCTTTTCATTTTTGCATACTGCATTTTATTCAATGACTGTAAGCCGTCTAGAGTCGCCTTTGGTGAGATGGACCACGTACAGATTTGATAGATAGACAGACAGACAGACAGACAGACAGACAGACAGACAGACAGACAGACAGACAGACAGACAGACAGACAGACAGACAGACAGATAGATAGATAGATATAATTAAAACAGGGGATCAGCTAGAATCTTACCGCGACAACGGTGCCATTCAAGACGCAGCCGTTCACAGGTTCTGCAAGAGAGAAGAGGCATTTATTAGCATCTGAATTTTCTCTAGGACAGTGGAACTCCCAACAGGAACTCCATTTTTTAATGTTTCTTAATAATAATAGCAGAGTTGGAAGGGAGCTTGGAGGTCTTCTAGTCTAACCCCCTGCTCAAGCAAGAGACCCTACACCATCTCAGACAGGTGATTGTCTAGCCTCTTCTTAAAGATCTCCAGTGATGGAGCGCCCACGATTTCTGGTGGCAAGCTGTTCCATTGATTGTCCTCACTGTCAGGAAGTTTCTCCTTAGTTCCAGGTTGCTTCTCTCTTGGGTCAGTTTTCAGTCATTGTTTCTCGTCCTTCCTTCTGGTGCTTTGGAGAATAATGTGGCCCCCTCTTCTTTGTGGCAGCCCCTCAAATACTGGAACGCTACTATCATGTCTCCCCTGTTTCTTCTTTGCTTTAGACTAGCCAAACCGAAGCCCCACACCCGTTCTTCATATGTTTTAGCCTCCAGGCCTTGGATCCTCTTAGTTGCTCTTCTCTGAATTTTTTTCTAAATGTAGAGAATGATGCAAGAAGGCCTTTCTGTTGGATGGACCAGCCCTTACCACAGCGACAGGAAGGGCAG
>NW_015427822.1:0-1223 GCF_001527695.2 Protobothrops mucrosquamatus | reverse complement strand
ATCCATCCATCCATCCATCCATCCATCCATCCATCCATCCATCCATCCATCCATCCATCCATCCATCCATCCATCCATCCATCCATCCATCTATCTATCTATCTATCTATCTATCTATCTATCTATCTATCTATCTATCTATCTATCTATCTATCTATCTATCTAGTATCCTGCCTTTATTACTTTTGCAATAACTCAAGGCCATGAAACATATCCGACACTCCTTCCTCCTCTTAGTTTTCCCACAACCATCACCCTGTGAGGTGGGTTGGTGTAAGAGAGAGAGGGGGGGGGGAAGGGGATTGATCCAAAGTCACCCAGCCGGCTTTATAGCCTAAAAAGGGACTAGAAGTCCTGGTCATTGGCTCAAAGTCTCCCAGCCAGCTTCCAACGGAAGAGTTTTAAACTTTCCTTAATTGCAGACGTGGTCTTAATTCTCAAGAAAATCTGCTTCCGGATTCCCCCCCCTTCCCCGCCTGCCCGCCTCTTTTTCTTGCCCAAACCAGCCCAAACAATAGGATTTGAAGGCACAGAATCCACGTAGGTGGCAAGCAGCGTCCTCAGAGTTGGCTAGCTGGTTTCTCTGTTGATGAAAAGCAGGGGGGTAATTGCCAGGCTGTTGTGTTGCGGTGGAAATGCAATCTGGCAGAGGAACCAGTTGCCCAGAGCAGGTGGCTGGGACACGTGTGGGTTTAATCTGCTTTCCCAGGGTGTTGATCTTCCAGTGTGAATAAAAGAAAGGTTTTCTCTCTCTCTTTCTCTTTCTCTCTCTTTTCTCTCTCTCTTTTTCTCTTTTCTCTCTCTTTTTTCCTCTCTCTTTCTCTCTCTTTTTCTCTTTTCTCTCTCTCTTTTTCTCTTTTCTTTCTCTTTTCTCTCTCTTTCTCTTTTCTCTCTTTTCTCTCTTTTTCTCTCTCTTTTCTCTCTTTCTCTTTCTCTCTCTCTCTCTTTCTTTTTCTCTTTCTCTCCTCTCTCTCTTTTCTCTTTTTCTCTCTTTCCTCTCTCTCTTTTCTCTTTTTCTCTCTTTTCTCTCTTTTTCTCTCTCTTTTCTCTCTCTTTCTCTCTTTTTCAGTCTCTCTTTTTCGCACTCTCTCTTTTCTCTCTCTCTCTCTCTTTCTCTTTTCTCTCTTTTCTCTCTTTTTCTCTTTTCTCTCTTTTTTGCACTCTCTCTTCTCTCTCTTTCCCCCCCTCTTTTCTCTCTCTCTCTCTTTCTTTTTCTCTTTCTC
>NW_015427821.1:10517-11664 GCF_001527695.2 Protobothrops mucrosquamatus | reverse complement strand
TAATGGTCAGACAAAAGGTAGCTGAGCCTGCAGAAGGAATAGGGTCATTGCAAACATCTATTGTCCCTAGTGTCTTGGACTGTAAAAGTACCAGGGGAGAGATGCACTTTCAGACTTGCAAAATTATGTTAATGTAACCTTACAATAAAGGCAGAGCTAGCACACCTAGGGGTGCTTCTTTTTCTTTCTTTCTTTTTTTAAACAAATTTTATTGAATGTACAATTTAAAAACAAAAATGGACATACTTCAACTTCCCTGACTTCAACAGTGCTGTTAGTATTACCTTATGTTACAGAAAGAAAAACAGAAACTTAAAATATATTCTTTAACAGGACAAAGTATAACAAACTGTGCGTGCAACATCTGTAAAATTTTTGCTAAACCATCTTTCAATCGTCAGCAATTATATTTACATATCTTTCAGTTGTGCCCTAATGTAGGTACTAATAAGAAGTCCTTATGATATCAACTAGTCAATCGATAATCGCCTCAGCGATCCTCCTTATCTCTAACCAATCGTACACATTTTTCCGAATTTCATAATACTCTGTTTCAGTTTTATTTTTAATCTCTAGAGTTAACCTGTCCATTTCGGCGCAGGATAAAATTTTATTTATTATTTCTTCCTCAGTGGGGGTTTCCTTTCCTTTCCATTTTTGAGCGTATGCCAATCTTGCTGCGGTTAAAATATGCAATAGTAAGTAAAAAGATGCTTTGCTGAGTTTGTCATTAATAATCCCTAATAAGAAGATTTCTGGTTTTAAATCAATTTTTTGTAATAGTATTTCTTCCAGCCAATTTTTTATCCTATTCCAAAAATTTTGTGCCTTTGAACATTCCCACCACATGTGATAATAAGTCCCTGGAAGCCTTCTACATTTTCAGCATGTTGGTGAGGTTTTTTAATCTATTTTTGCTAGCCTTGTAGGGGGAAGGTGCCATCTATAAAACATCTTGTATACATTTTCTTTGTAGGAGGTGGCTAGCGTTAACCTCCTGTTTCTGTCCCATAATGATTGCCAATTATCAAGGTCAATACTGTAACCAAAATTTTTACTCCAGATTAACATTGTTTCTTTTACCTGTTCTTCTAATAAATCTTGTTCTAATAAATATTGATATGTCTTTTTTATCATTTGATCTTCT
>NW_015427821.1:0-1223 GCF_001527695.2 Protobothrops mucrosquamatus | reverse complement strand
ATGCAATGTGGTGTGTATAAGGAAATGTATAAACTAGATTTATGTTATTCAGAGATCACTGAGAAATGAAATGAAAAAGTTTATTACACAATTGTTGATTCAGAGAAATAGTTTGATAAAGTATTTGAATATAAAGTAAATATCAAAATGGAATATTTTATGTGAGTGTGGAGCTGAAGGTTGGTTGTTGAATGTGTTACAGCAATACATGATGGGAGTAAAATATGTATGAAAATAAATTGTTCAATACTCGCTAGATTGGGATGACAAGATGTTCCTTCCAATATGTTGACGTCCAAATCTGCCAGGAATAGTTGTAGTGATATTAGAGGTATATTGGTTGGGAATATTAACATATATGAATGTGCATCTACTTAGTATGAGTTGAGCAGCATATAGATTTGATAATAAATAAATAAATAAACAAACAAACAAACAAACAAACAAATAAATAAATAAATAAAAATAGTACAGAGATGAGGCCGTGTTGTTGACTAACAACCTGAATAATTTGCAGCAAGTATATTGTATAATGTAATGAGGTATCTGAAAATTAATATATAAAAGGGTAAGTAGATGATTTTTACTACCATAGTAGAATATAGAATGTATTACTATTATGATGGTAAATATGGGGAAATGGATTGAAAAAAAAAGATGTACAAATACATGTAGAAAGGTAGTAGGTAGTATTCAGATTTGTGAAGAATGAATGAATTAGAAGCTAAAATAGGTATATATAAGATTGTGATATGGAAGTGAAAATTGGTTTAATGCAGTGGGCATTGGTAGTTATATTGGACTGAATGTGGACTGAATACAAAAATGAAAAAAGAGGGAATAGGTTGAGAGAAAGAAGAATAGAATAGAATAGAATAGAATAGAATAGAATAGAATAGAATAGAATAGAGCTGGAAGGGACTTTGGAGGTCTTCTAGTCCAGCCCCCCACGCAAGCAGGAGAACCTATACCATCTTAGACAAGTGACTGTCCAGTCTCTTCTTAAAAACCCATGATTTCTGAGGGCAAGCTGTTCCACTGGTTAATTGTCCTCACTGTTAGGAACTTTCTCCTTAATTCCAGGTTGCTTCTCTCTTTGATCAGTTTCCAACCTTTGTTTCTTGTCCTGCCCTTTGGTGCTTTGGAGAATAATTTGACCCCCTCTTCTTGGTGGCAGCCCCTCAAATACTGGAATACTGCTATCATGTCTCTCCTATTTCTTC
>NW_015427820.1:0-1223 GCF_001527695.2 Protobothrops mucrosquamatus | reverse complement strand
TTATTTTTAGTAATAATGTTTAATTATATTATTAATTATATTATTATTTTGCTGGTAAAGTGTTAAGATCTATCTATTTTGTAGAGTTAAAGTATGTTTGGATGGGATTTGATTGTAGTATATCTGGGTAATGTTATTTAATTTATGATTTTGTTTTTATAACCCTGTAACCAGCTCTGGGAAGTGAAGGGGGGAGGGGGGGAGGGAAGTGGGATATTGTATGGAAAATTATTTTAAACTTTTAATAAAAAAAAAGAAAAAAAAAGAATGCCATTTCTTAGTTCAAAAATGCCTAACCGCATGATCCATAAGGGTGGATGAAACTACATAAATAGATTCCAACTGACTCATACAGGAAATTGTGGCAAGGCTTACTGCTGAAATTTGAATTCCTGTAAGACATTCCTTTTGTCCAACAGATTTTGCTGATTATTTTTTTTTAACTCAGAAAAGTTCAGATTGTTTCTCTTTCCTTTATAACTTGTTCTAAGGCAGGGGTGTCAAACTGCCAGCCTGCGGGCCAGTTGCATCATGCAGAGGCCGCACCCAACCCAGCTCCAGCAATGTAAAAAAAGTTGCCATACATCACGACACATCACGTGACGTGGCAAGTTTGACACCTGTGTTCTAAATTATTCCAAGCTTCCAGGTGTGCAGCGAGACACAAATATTTCATCTCAGGTGCAGAGGGTACCATGTCCCCAAGCTCATTTTTCATTTACTTTCTATATGTGTCTCTTCTGCCAACTCCGGGAGTAAATAAGACAAAAATTAAAAACTTTTGGCAGTAATAGAGTTTTGTTAATATAATTAACAAAATGTTAAATAAATTAACAAATGTTTAACAAAATAGACTTTTGTTATTATAATTAACAAATCTCTGCCAGGATTGCTTTTTGAACATTTGAAGTTTTACTGTAATTGTCACATTTTCTTTTCAGCAAATAGTAAAACAATCTTATATTTAATGAAGCAAACTGTATATTGGATCTTGTTTGGTATTCCAGTCTATTTAAAACTTATGTATATATATATATATACAGATAATATGCAAAGAGCTATATTCAGACTAGAACTATATAAAGGATTTATTCTTAAACTATGCAGATTTCTTTCTTGCAGCACCTGGTCTTCCCTAAACCACTCTAATAATTGCATTAATATATTTCCATCTTCCTGCATTTAGTTAATTGTAATTTACTTATCTGCCAATTCATTTAGTT
>NW_015427819.1:0-1223 GCF_001527695.2 Protobothrops mucrosquamatus | reverse complement strand
CTGAAATATCCACAACAAATTGACAACACGTGGGCGAAGGTTCGTTCTCCGAGCTTGGGGTTTGGTTTCCAAATGTTTCATTACCAGGCTAGGTAACATCTGTAGCGGAATTCAGGGGAAGTCAGTGTTCTTCTGCTTATAAGGGCTTTAGGTGTGGGTATGTTGAGTTGGACACATCGACCTACAACCAGCCTACGAACCCCTCAGAATCCAAATCAACCACACAGCCAACCAGAGACAGCACAGATCCTCAACCATCCCGCGCAATCCCCCACTCCCACCAACAACACCCAAGCTACAGATATTTGCCACTGTTGCAAATTGATAACATCTCCGTGGGCTGAAAGAGAAAAATTGGCCCAAGAGCACAGCTGGCTTCATTGCTAAGGTGGGACTAGAACTCAGGGTTACCTAGTTTCCAGTGTGATGCCTTAAACCACTACACCAAATTAGCCCTCTGGTTCGAGGTGAGTAGCCAAGAAAACAATTGCTTTTTGGTGAAAGAAACTGGATAAAACTACTGTCAACCTATGAGGATTGCATCCAGCTTAAGAAGAGAATGGGAGAATATAGTCACTACACACACATCTTACACAACTAGTCCTCAACTTATGACTGGTGTCCTATCTCCCTGGGGGTACTTACAACCCAATTCTGAAGTTCTAAAGACTGCCCCCTCCAGCCATGTGACTATATGTTTGGTTATTGCCATCCGATCCCCTATTTATGGCCATTTGTGGCATCCCACAGTCACATAACCATGTTTTACGATGCTTTTGTTGAAAACTGGCATTTAGTTGTGGTTTCTGCCACAATGGTCAAGGACTACCTGTATATGCCTCCCTATGAATGGACCTTTCATTAAAATAAAACAAATTCAGAAATATTGCTGTGAAATACAAAGAACAGCTGATCAATTTTTAACCACCATACTTAATAGTCTCATCATTTTAAAATAAAAGGGCAAGTATCTGTTTAAAGCAGGGGTGTCAAACTGCCGGCCCGTGGGCCGGACGCGTCACCAGGAAATCACGCCCACCCCATTGCTGGCAATGGGGAGAAAGCTCTGATACGTTGCGCGACGTCACGTGACGTCACAAGTTTGACATGTCTGGTTTAAAGGAAAAGCTCCCTTGCGATTCACCATGTAGTTTTGAGATTTCGAACCCGTAATAAATCCGCATTGATAGGCTTTTGTCACCGCTAAATAATGTAACTTCCCC
>NW_015427818.1:0-1223 GCF_001527695.2 Protobothrops mucrosquamatus | reverse complement strand
GGCCGAGGCGTAGCTGGCAAGCGGCAGAGACGGAGCAGGCCGACCACCAGCTGGCCCAGCCCAAGGGAGGTAAGGCACCCGCCGGAAAAGGGGAAAAAAATGGCGGACAAAAAAAATGGCGGACAGCCTTGCTTGGCGACCCCCATGAAATGGTCGATCGACCCCAAATGGGGTCCCGACCCACAGGTTGAGAACCACTTAGCAAAAGGGAGCCATACATCCTCTCTGTTTGTAGCATCAAGGAATTAAAGAAAGGCCCTTGATTTCACTACTTCTCAATCTAAATTATTGTATACAATTGAGTATTTATTGGACTGTAGCAGTTCTGATTTGGGGGGCTTGGGGGGGCAAGGAGAGTTACTACTTTTTTATTTTCCTTATTTTAGCTTGCCTGAGAATCATTGCAGCGGTTCTGGGAGTTTTATGAATTTGTGTCTTATTTGTTTATGATGACTGTAAACTAGCCAGAACCTGGTGATTGGAACAGTATATACCAGTGATGGTGAACCTTTTAGAGACCGAGTGCCCAAACTGCAACCCAAAACCCACTTATCCATCGCCGGATGCCGGGTGGGTGTGGCCCATTGGGTGGGCGTGGCTGCGGTGGTAACGGCAGACTGGGTGGTACTGAAAAGTTCAATCAATCAATTCCAACTTTGCAAGATCTTTTTTTTCCCACGAGAAGTTGAAATTGACCGATTGATTGAACCTTTTTTTTTGTACACGGCGGCGGACGCCTAAAGCAAAAAGGTTTTATAAAACCCAGCTGAAGGCCTAGGACTGGGGTGACGGTGTGCGTGCCCACAGAGAGGGCTCTGAGTGCCGCCTCTGGCACCCGTGCCATAGGTTCGCCACCACCAGTATATACAGTGTTTCTCAGCCTTGGGAACTTTAAGATATGTGGACTTCAACTCCTAGAATTCTTAAAGTTCCCAAAATTGAGGAACACTTGTCTATATAAATACCTAACTAGATTTGATCATTGGAATCTAGAATCCAAATAAGAGATTCATTTTTCCCCCCTATGAAATGAAAATGTTACCAGGAATGTTCTCTTATTTAGGCCCAGAGAATACCTTCCTGGCCTAGGGATAAAGAATGCTGTTGGCAGTGCTTGTAATATTAAGGTGCTCTGCTCTCTTCTCAGGGCTAACGTGTACAGAACAAAACTTTATATCTAAAGCTGGTTTCCATCAAGCCGCAGCTGAACATGGCCTTATTGT
>NW_015427817.1:0-1223 GCF_001527695.2 Protobothrops mucrosquamatus | reverse complement strand
CTGCCTGCCTATTCAGAGCTGACGGGAATAAACATCGCTCCGCGCCTTTATTTTTAGAAGTCCCAAACCTTTTATTATCGCCCTCGAAAATATTTGGGAGTGGGGAATCTGGGTATCTTGAGGTGGGGAGATCCGATTTCTCCCGAGAGATGCCAACTTGGCAAGCGATTGCGAAGTAGTTCAGGATGGAATTTTTTTTTCTTCTTCTCCAGAATTGCAACCGATAGGAAGAGCAATTTATTGACCCTTATTTCCTTTGCAATCTTTCCTCCCCAGATTAAATAAGCAGGAACTCTCCACGTAGTTCCTCGGCTTACAAACCCAATTGAGCCCAAACTTTTAAATTGCTGAGTGAGGCATTGGCGAACTGAGTTTTGCCCCCTTTAACAACTTTTCTTGCCGCAGTCGTTAAGCGAATCGCTGCAGCTGTCAAATTAGTAACACGGTCGTTAAGCGAAACCGGCTCCCCCCCCATGGACTTGGCTTGTCAGCAGGTCGCAAAAGGGGATCCCGTGACCCCCCCCCCGGGACGCTGCCACCGTCATAAATACGAGCCAGTTGCCAAGTCTCTGAATTTTGATCACGTGACCGCAAGGATGCTGCCAACGGTCGTAAGTGTGAAAAACGTCCGTAAGTCGCTTTTTTCAGTGCCGTTGTAACTTCGAACTGGTCACTGACTCGTAAGTCAAGGACTGCCTGTAAAAGCTTTGCAGCAGCAGAATAAAGCAATTCAGAGAATAGTTTTGAACACCTAGGCCAGGGGTAGGCAACCTTGGCTCTTTTATGACTGGTGGACTTCAACTCCCAGAATTCCTGAGCCAGCCATGCTGAGGGGAAAGAGAGGTTTCCAAGCTGAGCCAGGCTGGCTCAGGGATTCTGGGAGTTGAAGTCCACGAGTCATGAGGGGGACATAGTTCCCCCATGCTGGCTCAGGAATTCTGGGAGTTGAAGTCCATGAGTCATGAAGGGGCCATAGTTCCCCCATGCTGGCTCAGGAATTCTGGGAGTTGAAGTCCATGAGTCATGAAGGGGCCATAGTTCCCTCATGCTGGCTCAGGAATTCTGGGAGTTGAAGTCCACGAGTCACGAGGGGGCCATAGTTCCCTCATGCTGGCTCAGGAATTCTGGGAGTTGAAGTCCATGAGTCATGAGGGGGCCATAGTTCCCCCGTGCTGGCTCAGGAATTCTGGGAGTTGAAGTCCACCAGTCATAAAAGAGCCAAG
>NW_015427816.1:0-1223 GCF_001527695.2 Protobothrops mucrosquamatus | reverse complement strand
GTAAAGTTCTACCTACAATGGAGGACTGGAGATTGAAGGTCTCGTATTTTGCTGAAATGGCAAAGATTTCGGCTTATTTGAAGAATCACTCAAACGAACAATTTTTATTAATATGGAGAAGATGGATTGTTTATATTCAAAAAAAGCATAGAATGGTGGAATATAATTTAGGTTTTTAGTTAACCTGTTCTTTTTTTTACATATATATATTTCACCTACTTATGTAGAATAATATTTTGTGGAGTTAGGGATATTAATATTAGCTTACTTTTATTTGAATAGTATCCTGGGATTAGGTTTGGGAAGTCCAGGGGGTGGGGGGTGGGGGGTGGGGTTTTTATTATAGCATTGTGATGTACTTGTGATGCGTTTTTTTTTATGATGAAAATAATAAAAATTTATACTTGGAAAAAAAAAAAATTTGTATTCCCCTGAAATAGGAGAGAAGATCTGGCTAGCTGGCAAGCCTCCCTTTGAAATGTTTATTTGTCAAAGTTTTCTTAATTTTTTGTTTAAATGAAACGTGGGCGGTTATGTTCGCTCAGCTTTGCCAAGTCGTTATCTGTGGTTCCTCGTTTTTGTGCTTCATTTGTGGTTTTGCCTGGGTGTGCAGGTGTGTTAACTGCTTCATCTGTGTTCTCTTCCTTTTTTCGTGTGTGTGCGCCCTGTGGTAAAATTTACTGCTGGAGGTTTCAACGTTATTTAGGTCCCCTTGTCGGATTGTCTTCTTTAGATTGCAATACTTCCTGTAAAATGAGTGCTGAATCAAAAAAAAAAAAAAGGTAGTTAAGAGTGGCTTTATATTTTGGCCATGGCCCTTTGCCCTGGATTTAGATTCTGACGCAAACTGCTTTCCTTCCAGCCTTCTGGAAAATTCTTGTTTAGTTATGGCCACCGATAATCTGACAGCCCCTTTCAGCTAGCATGTGTAACGTGTTCCTATTCTCCCTGTGGCTGCCAATCGCGAAAGTTTGAGAATCTTCTCTTAAATAATCCATAGGTTTTACAGTTAATGCTGCTGTTCGCATTAAAAATTTGTCGTTTCAAATTTCTGCACCCCACGGAGGGAAAACCTGGCTGCTTGGTGGCTATTTTTTGAGTACAAGTAACCTGTGAGGACACCTTGAATTAAAGATCATGTCAAGAATGAAAATTTGGCAGCTACGTGCCCCTCTGTTTTCATCTTGCCATTAGAAAAAAAAAGGGGGGGGAGATGTTGTTTT
>NW_015427815.1:0-1223 GCF_001527695.2 Protobothrops mucrosquamatus | reverse complement strand
CTTCACCACTTAAATCCTGCCATATCACTTTGTTTAAGTTCTGGGCAGAGAAGGAAATTTTGAAATGAAGTACTGAGCTGCAACGCCAAATCATTTCTACCCATTATGGTAAAATAGGTAAAAGTACAAAGTCCAGAAGTATTCTTGCATACTGTATAGGAATAATGCTGGAGGCTGGCATTTTGCTTCATAGCTTTACATAACTTCCATTTTATGATGTTTAGTTAAAAGAATCTAAAAATAATAGAATCAACTGGAACACAAACACTGATGACAGTAAAAGAGATATCCATGGACTGTTGCAGCCACAATGTTATAGGCTCCAAGAATAGCTGGTTTACAAATTCCCTTGCAGTCCCGTGCTCTTGTTTCTCCCTACCTCACTCTCTGCCTCATTTTCAGGAGTTGATTTAATACTTTGATTTACAAAAATATAATATTTTTGTTCCAGACAATAACATCAAAGCAACAAATATTATTGATGGTTATAAAATCTCTAGCTGAAAAGACAGTAACAGAAGACAAATGATATCTACTGAGGAATTCAAGAATTAATTTGGGTAGCCATGGATTCCCATAGGTTGTCTAGATTTCTAGATAGTTTCTTTTTTTACTCTGTTGACACTACAATTCCAAACTTTTCTGTCCATGTAGCATACATGGAAGGACAACAGAACAGGTGTTTCCCAGCTAAAGTCTGTGGCAATGTCATTCTTGGTGCCACTTGTGTAGAAGAGGAAGAGTGGCCAGAAAACGTATAAATAAATGTTATTGAAACTGGAGACTCTCAATTTCATACCACAATTGCTAAAAGACTTTTGATTTTGAAACACAGCTTTGGTAGACTGTATTCCTGCCCAATCAGATTAAGTCAGCCAAAGTTGCCACGCCCGTCCTGGACCATAGATTCCCAGTCTTGACTTAATCTTGCCCATGGACGGACGTACAACTCTGGCTCTTAGGCAGGTATAGTCTTGATCATTGGTGAATCCTCCACCTTCTTTGCCTATTTAGTCTGATTTCCGTAATTTGATCCGTTAGGGAATAGATCCCTTTAGCCCAGTGGGGGGAGGATCGGGATTATAGAAAGAAGGGGCTCCTTCTTCCTTTCCCTTCCTCCCTGCATTAACAGAAGGGAAGGGGATCCCTCTCAGCTCCCTTCTCCCAACATCGGTTGTCCCGTTCGCACCGGAGCTCGCGGCTGCTGCCCGGTGACGAACGGC
>NW_015427814.1:0-1223 GCF_001527695.2 Protobothrops mucrosquamatus | reverse complement strand
AAGTTTTTAAGAAGAGACTGGACAGCCGTTTGTCTGAAATGGTGTAGGGTTCCTGCCTGGGCAGGGGGTTGGACTCGATGACCTCCAAGGTCCCTTCCAACTTTATTATTATTATTATTATTATTATTATTATTATTATTATTATTATTATTATTATTATTATTATTATTATTATTATTATTATTATTATTATTAATAATAATAATAATAATAATAATAAATATTATATACAGTATTCCTCAATTTATAGGGAGGTAAGGTTGAAAAGTAAATTGGTCTTCTAAGGTGCAGGTTCTAATAACATCTGGAAAAGCAGAGCTGATAGCAGGTTGAACATTCTCAAGGATCTTTCTCAAATATGGAAGTAAACCTATTTCAGATGAGAAAAAGACTGTAGCTCGGGAGCACATAAAATACTTTGTATTCAGAAAGTACCAATTTCATTCTCGGATATCTCCAGTTATTGCTGAGAATACGTCCTTTCTCAGGCCCTTGAGAACACTATCAGTCACTGCAGGCAGCTCTGAAATAGATCAGGGGTGGACAGATTTCCTCAGTGGTAATCTTGCAGTGGCCATCTATCAGTGCCCTGGCTGTTTAAGCTGTTCCTGTATTGTGCTCATGTCAGCTTGACCCTACACTGACTTAAGAAAATCTTGTCTTAAGAATGTCAGAATCTTTGATAACAGTTTGTAAGGCATTCAGCCTGGACTGCAGGTTATCATGCATTCCATTGAGCATTTCCCCTGTCACTGACTGTGCCCTCTCATTTTATGTTCCCGGAGAGCAATGATCAATAGTTTTTCTTTCTGAATGTATCTACTTTGATGTGTATGGGTTCATGCAAATGTGTACACACACACACACACACACACACACACAGAGAGAGAGAGAGAGAGAGAGAGAGAGAGAGAGAGAGAGAGAGAGAGAAATACACACAAACACACACACACTAAATTAAATATATATAAGTGAAAGCATCAAAATGTACCTACAGTATATGTATGCAGAATGAACTTTCTATTTTTTTTTTTTAACAAAACCCTCTTTCTTATTACTCTGTTTCTTTCTAATGCCTTTTTGGCTTAACTGGATGATGAGTGCTATTATAGCATAATAGCTACAACTGTTGCATTTTAAAGAAAGGATTCTGCTTCAACACTTGACAGATCCCTTTCTTTCTTTCTTTCTTTCTTTCTTTCTTTCTTTCTTTCTTTCTTTCT
>NW_015427813.1:0-1223 GCF_001527695.2 Protobothrops mucrosquamatus | reverse complement strand
TTTGCTGTGAATTTGAATTTGAATTAAAAAGTAACAAAATGTTTTCATTTTAAAAATAATTCTTAGTCTGTTCTGGTCCTTTTGGTCTTGTTCAAGTTTTTTATTTTCATAATTTCTAAGGCCCTGTCATCATAATAATGTTGAGTGTACATCTTCCTTTTTGTAATTCTTATAAAAAAAATCAGGCCTGCTGAAGCGAACCTTTAAACTTTCTCTTTTAATTAGGTTTGATATTGTATTAGTATTCCTATTCACGGTCAGTAAACTTTGGGAAGACTTGATGTAGAGTTTCATTATTACCTTTCTTTGCACTCTGTATTAGAGAAAAAATAAATAGGACTATTACTGCTCTAGTCTTTCACAGTTATACCCACTTTTATCAATACATTTTTAAGAAGAAAAAATAAAATAGCTAACTCTATTGAAACTCTTTAGTCTCAATAGATTGTAGTTTAAGAACAATAAAATAAATTACAAATATAAGCATTTGCTCTCCTTAAGTAGCAGCTGCTCATTTATTTTAACAATTACAGATAAGCTGCAGGAGATTGGTTGCTATAGAAGCAAACAAAAGTGTTATTTAAATAGATAAACATAGCTATAAAAAAGGAAGGTTTGCAACAGCTGCTATGGCTTTCTTGAAGTGCAGGACAAGGTTACACTATCAGTACCTGAGCTGACTTCAATTATACTCTCTTTCCAGTACATTCTGATTATCTCTTGCCATTCACCAGAATTTTGTGAAGCTGGATTAACTCCCTTTTTTCCTATATTTAATAATTGAAGCACCTTTCAGCTTCTTATACTTGAAAAGAAACTAACATGTCTCAGAACAGAACAGAATAACAGTTGGAAGGAATTAATTGTTCTAACTGTCACGAAATTTCTCCTTGCTTCTCTCTTTGATTAGTTTCCATCCGTTGCTTCTTGTCCTGCCTTCAGGCGCTTTGGAGAATAGCTTGACTCCCTCTTCTTGGGGCAGCCCCTGAGATATTGGAACACTGCTGTCATGTCACCCCTCGCCCTTCTTTTTTTTTTCAATATAAAATTTTATTGTTTTTATCATAAAAAAAAAAGAAATACATCACAGATATTACACAATGTTATATCCCATCCCCCCACCCCCCGGACTTCCCAAACCAAACCTAGGCTAATATTCAAATACAAGTAAACAAATATTAATATCTCTAACTCCAAACTCTAAACTTAAACAATCCATCTCC
>NW_015427812.1:0-1223 GCF_001527695.2 Protobothrops mucrosquamatus | reverse complement strand
TCTTGTATATTTTGAGCCCATTTTATCATACAATCCTTCACCAATTCTGTTTCCGAATCCAATTCAACCAATACACCATAAATTCTTTTTATATGAGCTTGAGATTGATCTCTAATCTGTTTAATCAAATTCACATCCTGTACTGTAATACCAACTTTTTGATCCAAACGCCACCTCATAGACAATTGATTATAATAAAACCATGAATATTCAATATTTTCTTGTTTCAGATCTCCCAAAGATTTAAATTGCCAATCTCATCCTACCGGCAAAAGTAATTCTTTGTATGAAACTTTATCCAATTTAACTCCCTTAGATATCCCCTCTATTATCTGTCCTGGACTTGCCCAAATCGGAATCTTGTAATTTAATCTATAATAATATTTCTTCCAAACTCGAAGTAAAGCACTTCTCAAAATATGAGCCTTAAAATTTCTATCTACTTTTTTATCATAAATTAAATATGCCTGCCAACCAAATTAGCAGGTCCCATCCTTCAAGAGAAAGTATGTTTCTATTTGTCAAGTTTAACCAATCACTAATCCATGTCAAAACCACCGCATCATAATATAGTTTTAAGTTAGGGACTTTAAGTCCTCCTCATTCTCTTATATCCTGCATAATCTTGAACCTAACTCTTGGTTTCTTGCCCGCCCAGATAAATTTGTTGATACCCTTTTGCCATCCCTCCAAATTAGCATCTTTTCTTAAAATAGGAATCATTTGAAACAAGAAAAGAAATTTAGGAAGAACATTCATTTTTACAGCTGAAATTCTTCCCAACAGAGATAATTGCATTTTTTTCCAATCATTTAAATCCTTTTGTACCTTAGCCCATAAGGCTTCATAATTATTCTTATACAATTTTGCGTTAGAAGCTGTAATATAAACCCCCAAATATTTTATCTTTTTAACCATTTCAAAACCTGTAAGTGTAACTAACATATCTTTATCCTCCTTAGACATATTTTTCGATAATATCTTAGTCTTATTACAATTTACCTTAAAACCAGAAACTTTCCCATATTGTGCAATAATTTCAACCACCTCAGTTACCGAATCTATCGGCTGAGTTAATGTTAACACTAGGTCATCTGCAAAAGCTCTTAATCTATAGTCAATCTTGTTAACCTTAATTCCTTTTATTACAGAAGATTCACGAATTTTAATTAACAAAATCTCCATTGTTAACACAAATAACAATGGGGATAAAGGACATCCTT
>NW_015427811.1:0-1223 GCF_001527695.2 Protobothrops mucrosquamatus | reverse complement strand
GCAGGTCTGGCCTAAGGGTTATCTTAATTTGGTTTTAATATAATTTTAACAAAAAGGCCAATAATTAATATTTTATTTTAATTACATTTTAAATTTAGTATTTTTGTATTATGTACCTGTTTTAAATGGCTGTAAGCCGCCCTGAGTCCGCTGGGAGAAGGGCGGGGTAGAAATTTAATTAATAAATAAATAAATAAATCTGTGCCGGTCAGGTAGAGGGGTCTCCTTACCCTCTGAATTGGCGGATTATGCTGATGTGTTCAGCGAGTCGGAGGCGGATCAATTGCCCCCGCACAGGCCCTATGACTGCCCCATTGACTTAGTCCCTGATGCGCCTCTCCCAGGGGGGTGTTTGTATTCCATGTCGGACCCCGAGTTGGCCGCATTGCGGGACTTTTTGGACAAGAATTTGGCCCGGGGTTTTATTCGGCCCTCGTCCTCACTGGTGTCCGCACCCGTACTCTTCGTCAAGAAAAAGTCCGGTGAATTGCGGCTGTGCTGTGATTATTGGAGATTAAATGCCATCACGGTGCGCAACCGATACCCGCTGCCCCTCATCCCCGAACTCTTGGACCGGCTCTGTGAGGCAAAGCTCTTCACAAAACTGGACTTGCGTGGAGCTTATAACCTTGTCAGAGTTCGGTCGGGTGATGAGTGGAAGACGGCGTTTGGTACTCGGTACGGGCACTTTGACTACACGGTGATGCCATTTGGCCTGACTAACGCCCCTGCTGTGTTCCAGCACTTTATGAACGATATTTTCCGGGACTTGTTGGATCAGTTCATTGTGATATATCTGGACGACATCCTGATCTATTCCCCATCGCGAGAGATGCATCATCAGCATCTTCGTCAGGTCCTGCAGCGGCTCTGAGAACATCGGCTGTATGCTAAATTAGAGAAGTGTCAGTTCTACAAGACGACTATAGAGTTCTTGGGTCACTGTATTTCTCCTGAGGGCATCGCCATGGAGCCGAGTAAAGTTGAGTCTTTGCAGAGTTGGCAACCCCCACGTCGTGTGAAAGATGTCCAGCGACTTCTTGGGTTCGCCAACTATTACCGGACTTTCATCCCCAGGTTTGCTACCATGACAGCCCCCCTTACTCGGCTCCTGCAGAAAAAGACTCGGTTCCAGTGGGACGCTCCAGAACAACGGGCTTTCCAGGCTTTGAAGGAAGCCTTCATGAAGGAGCCCATCCTGAAGCATCCTGACCCGCAACGGC
>NW_015427810.1:0-1223 GCF_001527695.2 Protobothrops mucrosquamatus | reverse complement strand
AAACTACTTTTCACTCTCCCTCTTCCAACAGCAAAACTCTTATTTTCTCTCTCCCAATTTATTTCATTGCTTCAAGTTCTCTTCTTCATCTTTAGCCTCTGTGGTGAATATGGCTTCTCATTCCTCTGAGCTTATACCATCTCTTGGAAGCCAAAAAGCAAAGGGATGCTATTTCCTGAAGCAGACCAAGATGGATGACAAGTTTGCTTTGGGCACGTGCCACCATTTTCGGAAAGGAAACACTGATTCAAACCATTGAAGAAAAAATAATCTGCACCTGGAAGGACTTAATTATTCATAACATTCTTTACTTACTTCCTTAGGTGTTCATTTCCAACTTCAAAGCCATGGCTCTTTGCCAAATTTGTAGGCTTTGCATATTCACAACGCCACCCCAGACAATCATGTTGTAACTTCTTAGCAATTTATTTCAACTAGTATATAGATAGGTGATATTTCTAGTGTGGGGTTCCATGATTTCTTTATGTATGCACCCTTTAAGCTTGAGCATGTACCAGAATGTGATTTGTCTGGTTTAGCATGTTTTATGGGCTTAAAAATAACAGCTTATTAATCAAGCCACAGCTTAACCCAGTGATGGGGAGCCCATGATATATGTGTCAAAGGTGACACAACATGACATTCTTGGTGACACCAACACTATCGGGTGCAAAGAATCACATGTTAAATTCCAGTTAAGCTGATATATTGCTCATGCCTATACACAAGGATCTAGTTAACTCATGCACTACGTAATTCAAGAGGGTTGGACTTAAACCACTGGTGGGAATGTAACGACTCCAGGCTGATTCCTCTCTTGACTCCACCCCCGGGTTCTGCCTATTTTTCTCCTACAAACACACAATAGGTATTCTTGAAAGCACACCCTGTCCTCACCTGAGCTGTGTGAGAATGGGGTGTGCTCTCATGCAGCTTCTGTACCTTCTAAAAAATAATTTGACTCATATTTTCATTTTTGTAATTATTTGATGTTTCTTTGCATTATACCCAATGCCACACATAATTGGTTAGGTTAGGTTAGGTTAGGTTAATTTAATTTGTATACCGCCCTTCTCCCGTAGGACTCAGGGCGGTTCACAGCATATTAAAAACACAAATACAATATACAAGATACAAAAAATCATACAAAAATACACAAAATAACCCCACTAAAACCTAATTAAAAGCCAAATATTGATTGCTGTATTCCCATTAAAATTACT
>NW_015427809.1:0-1223 GCF_001527695.2 Protobothrops mucrosquamatus | reverse complement strand
TTGGGGTATCACCGGGCACCTCCTTAAAAAATCATACATATAAATCTGTAATACAAACCTACCCCTTTCCCCCCTCCCCCCCAGGACTTCCCAAAGCTAATCTAGGAAATAAACACACAATAATCCAAATCTATTCAAAATCACTCCTTATTACTACACACTAGTATAAACTTGCTATGCTTTTATAACAATTTTTTGGGGCCTGTTAGGAGGGGGGATGCTTTGGGGGATGCTTTGCACTCTCTTGCCTCTTTGCCTTTCCCCCAGGGGAAGGAATGCAGCCAAATAACATCACCCTTATCTGGAAGATGGTTTGCATTTGGAAGCAGAGGGAAATGAAACCAAGAGAGACCCTGAAGAGCATGCCAAAGGAGCCAGTTACCAAAACAATATACCACCTGTGGATTGGCTGAGATTCAAATGGACAGTAGGACCCTTGGGGGAGGAGTATCAAATATTGTTTTTGATATACTGCTTGGGTGGGATTTTTCCTCAGACCTCGCTTTGTTTCCTTGCTATCACTAGCTCCTAATAAAAGTTCCTTTTGAGACAATGCCTGTTTCAAGAGTTCTGCTTTCTTGGGAGATCTAGTTGAGGCAGGTCCTTACAGATGTCCTTTTTCTCTCCCATTCATAATTGTCACTGCGGAGTTTAGAAAGCTAATGGGAAGTACAGGAAAGGATACATACAGTGTGAACTAATGAAGTCCAAAGTTAAAACCCAAACAGAAATGGATGTTGTGCACAAGTGCACTGAAGGAATTCAGCCAGTGAGGTCAAAATAAAATCAGATGGCCCACACAGCAACAATACTGTAAACAATGGGTGTACAGGTCAGTGGACAGATGTGAGGAGAAAAACATTTGCTCACTTTGATGATGATTATGAGTGACTTTGCTCTACTACTGGATTGTGCTTATGAAACTCTGCATTAAGGTGACGATGGGTCATTTGGCATGGAGAAGAGACCCCAGATCTTCATTGTGAAAGATGATCTCTGGTATCAGTTAAGGTCATCTCCTTGTAATTTTTCAGAATATCTGTGGAATATTATGGAACATTCTTCACTCTTGCTGCTTCTAGAGTTTTTCCCTGTTCAACCCTTCATCTTCTCACCTGACCTTAGCCTGCTCAGCTTCTTGGCCCAAAGAGGCTTCTCCATATGCTGCTACTTCATGAGATCCTTTTGTTATCTGTGATTCTACTGAGAGGTTTGAGTCAGGG
>NW_015427808.1:0-1223 GCF_001527695.2 Protobothrops mucrosquamatus | reverse complement strand
ACAACAGTTCGCTTAGTGACTGTTCGAAGTTACAATGGCACTGAAAAAAGTGCCCCCCAAGCTACAGCTGAGCAAGACACTTGCCTGCCCACCCAGCCACGCTCTTCCTCCTGTCCGAGGTTTCCATTGTTGTGAGCATTTCTGTTGAGGATTGGCGGTGGGGGTGGGGTGGGGGGGTGTTTGGTTTTTATTCCCCCGTCTGCTGGGTGGTTGCAGCAGGTTTTGGTCACTTCACATGACCCTGGGATACTGTGACCGTCATAAATATGAATCAGTTGCCAAGCATCTGAATGTAAATCACAAGACCCTGGAGATGCTGCAACATTCCAGCTGATCGGTGCTTCTTCTTGGCTCAGCAGAAGCACCAGGATCAGTGCTGCTTTCCAGCTGATTGGTGCTTCTTCAGGGCTCAGCAGCACCAGGATCAGTGCGGAGCTCCAGCTGGAGCCTGGCGCTGATCTTGGCGCTTACGCTAAGCCCTGACAGCCCTGCAGCTCCAGCCATCTCACTCAGGCTTGTGCGGTGCTGCCACCGGTTCAGCTCATTCCCCTCCCCCGCTACCACTTTTCTAGGATGGTCGCGTACCACCTGCCAGGTGTCAATGTACTACAGGTAGTACCCATACCACTGGTTGAAAAGCCCTGGTCTAGAGCAGTCTGTGGTGTCTTGTAGCCTTTATTCTTAAGCTTTTTGCAGCATTTTAAAAAGAAAAAAAGAGAATGCTCTTGCTGGATGTATGAAACCATCTTATATATGAGTTGGAAGGGGCCTTAGAGATCATCAGATCCACCCCCCCCCCCTCTTTAGTACAGGATCCACCAGCACCGAATGGAGCTGAATAAGCACCTCCTCTAATTGAGGTGCAATGCTTCTGTTACTGCAGCCCACGATTGTATTGGTCTTTAACTGTTACACTTCATGGCTTGTTCATATTCAGCTGATGGTCTATTAAAACCTATAGATTGATTAACTGATGATGTTTCATCAAGTCAGTATCAATTCTTAGTGGCCACATAGCTAGATTCCCCCCCCCCATAATAATCTGCCCCTAATTTGGTTGTCAAATGTTCCAACGGCGCATCCATTGCTGCTGTAACAGAGTCCATCCACCTTGTGGGTTGGTAGTCTCCCTCCTTCTCTTTCCTTCCACTTTTCTCAGTGTTAAAGCTTTCTCCAGAGATCTTTGCATAATGTGTCTGAAGTAGGGTAATTTGTGCCTAGTC
>NW_015427807.1:0-1223 GCF_001527695.2 Protobothrops mucrosquamatus | reverse complement strand
GTATTCTTCCTGATTAAGAGGGTTGGACTAGAGGACCTCTAGGGTGCCTTCCAACTCTGTTATTCTGTCAAATTCACCATTGGTTCATGTCCACTCCCTCTTCCTTTCCCAGCGTCCCTCGCAATCTCTAATAATAATCATAATCATAATCATAATCATAATCATAATCATAATCATAATCATAATCATAATCATAATCGTAACATTGGGAGGGATCTTGGAGGTCATCTAGTCCAACCCCCTGCTCAGGCAGGTCCGTAAAACCTACATCCTGACCCACCGGGACGTAATTCAAGAATCCACAAGGCGCCATCAAATGCTGTCAATGAGTGTTTCATTGGGGTCAGGTGCTTAAAGCCTGATTTCTCAGAAAAAGGGCCAAGATTTGGAAGGTGGGGCAGTCTTCCCCTCTGCACCCATTTTACAGCTCTCCGCTCTGCTGGTCCGTGAACCTCCTCCTGGGGATCTTCATGGCAGCCTTAATTTCCCGGGTGATTAATTCTTGCCAGGCCTGGCTGTGAAGAAGGAGGAGGAGCAATTGGAGAAGAGAAGGTGAGGTTGGGAGGCCTCTGGGAAGGCCCCAGGGTGGGAGCAGGGTGGGCACGGTGGGAGAAGAAGACCCTTTACAAGCGATCCTTGACTTGCAAGGCCTTCTGTCCCTCCTTCCCTCCCCCCCGTCTTTCTTTTCCTCTCCTCTCCTCCCTTTCCCACTCTCCCTCCTTCCTTCCTTCCTTCCCTTCCCTCCTTTCCTCTCCTCTCCTCCTCTCCCTTTCCCACTCTTTCCTTCCTTCCCTCCCTCCCTCCGTCCCTTCCCTTCCCTCCTCTCCTCCCTTTCCCACTCTTCCTCCTTCTTTCCTTCCTTCCTTCTCTTTTCTCCTCCCTTTCCCTGCTTCCTTCCTTCCCTCCGTCCTCCCCTTCCCTTCCGTCCTCTCCTCCCCTCCCTTTCCCATCCTTCCTCCTTCCTTCCCTTCCCTCCTTTCCTCTCCTCTCCTCCCCTCCCTTTCCCACTTCTTCCCTCCCTCCCTTCCCTTCCCTCCTCTCTTTCCCACTCTTCCTCCTTCCTTCCTTCCTTCCTTCCTTCCTTCCTTCCCTTCTCTCCGCCCTTTCCCTGCTTCCTTCCTTCCTCCCCTCCCCTTCCCTCCTCTCCTCCCCTCCCTTTCCCACTCTTCCTCCTTCCTTCCTTCCCTTCCCTCCTTCCTTCTCTCTTCCCCCCTCTCTTTCCC
>NW_015427806.1:0-1223 GCF_001527695.2 Protobothrops mucrosquamatus | reverse complement strand
CTCTTCTTAAAACCTTCCAGTGTTGGAGCATTCACCACTTCTGGAGGCAGGTTGTTCCACTGGTTAATTGTTCTAACGGTCAGGAAGTTTCTCCTTAGTTCCAGGTTGCTTCTCTCCTTGATTAGTTTCCATCCATTGCTTCTTGTCCTGCCTTCAGGCGCTTTGGAGAATAGCTTGACTCCCTCTTCTTTGGGGCAGCACCTGAGATATTGGAACACTGCTATCATGTCCCCCCTCGTCCGTCTCTTCGTTAAACTAGACATACCCAATTCCAGCAACCGTTCCTTATATGTTTTAGCCTCCAGTCCTCTAATCATCTTTGTTGCTCTTCTCTGCACTCTTTCTAGAGTCTCAGCATCTTTTTTACATCGTGGTGACCAAAACCGGATGCAGTATTCCAAGTGTGGCCTTACCAAGGCCTTGTAAAGTGGTATTAATACTTCACGTGATCTTGATTCTATCCCTCTGTTAATGCAGCCCAGCACTGTGTTGGCTTCAACGTGGACATTTTCTTCTCCAGCAGGCAGGTTTTCTCTGGGTGTAAAATCCAGCTTTAAACTCTTGAAGAGGCCAGTCGCTTTCCAGGTTTGGCCACTGCTCTCTTTGGGGGGAAGACTGTAGTGCTAATTCAATGCAACTTGCTTCATCTGGTTGCACCAGGCAAAGGAGCCTGACGGTGCCTCCTGTGGGAAGGATGGCGAATGGAGAACCCCCTGTGGATAGTGCAGAAAGCAGAGGAAGAGGTGGGATGTCGCCAGCGAGAATGGCTGCATTTGTTGCTTCATCAATTACACAGCAAGCTTGTTTTCGGGCCAGCCTTCCTAGGGCAGGTTTGTCATTGTCAGCAGGTAGTGGAGCACAATAACGATATTTGTGTTGACTCATTATATATTAATAACCCATTTCCTTTGTGATGAATCTGTCCGACGTTGTGTCCACATCGGAGAGGTGGCTTGCATGTTAATCTTTCCAAGAAGCAGCCCCAGGATGCGCACGTTTGCGTTGCCACAGAGCAAACGTGGAGGAAGGAGAAGGAGAAGGAGAAGGAGAAGGAGAAGGAGAAGGAGAAGGAGAAGGAGAAGAAGAAGAAGAAGAAGAAGAAGAAGAAGAAGAAGAAGAAGAAGAAGAAGAAGAAGAAGAAGAAGAAGAAGAAGAAGAAGAAGAAGAAGAAGAAGAAGAAGAAGAAGAAGAAGAAGAAGAAGAAGAAGAAGAAGAAGAAGAAG
>NW_015427805.1:0-1223 GCF_001527695.2 Protobothrops mucrosquamatus | reverse complement strand
TTCTAGCACTGATGATGTTCCCTAGTTGGATCATGAAATGTCTGCAAGAAAACAACCAGGCTCAGAGAGCACCAAGGATCCCACAGTCCTCCTCCTCCTCCTCCTCCTCCTCCTCCTTGCAAATCCCACTCCCTTCTAGCACTGATGATGTTCCCTAGTTAGGTAATGAAATGTCTGCAAGAAAAGCACCAACAAATCCCAGTCCTTCCCAGAACTGATCACGTTACCTAGTTGGGTCATGAAAATCTGGAAGAAAACAAGTAAGTTCAGAGAGCACTAAAGATCCCACAGTCCTCCTCCTCCTCCTCCCTTCTAGCACTGATGCAGTTACATAGCTGGGTCATGAAACGACTGCAAGAAAACAGCCAAGCTCAGAGAGCACCAAGGACCCCACAGTCCTCCTCCTCCTCCTCCTCCTTGCAAACCCCACTCCCTTCTAGTTCTGATGATGTTACGTAGTTGGGTCATGAAACATCTGCAGGAAAACCACCCAGCTCAGAGAGTACCAAGGACCCCACAGTCTCCTCCTCCTCCTCCTCCTCCTCCTCCTCCTCCTCCTCCCTTCTGGCACTGATGATGTTCCCTAGTTAGGTAATGAAATGTCTGCAAGAAAAGCACCAACAAATCCCAGTCCTTCCCAGAACTGATCACGTTACCTAGTTGGGTCATGAAACATCTGCAAGAAAACAAGCAAGTTCAGAGAGCACCAAGGACCCCACAGTCATCGTCCTCCTCCTCCTCCTCTTCCCCACTGCAAACCCCACTTCTTCTAGCACTGATGATGTTCCCTAGTTGGATCATGAAACGTCTGCAAGAAAACCACCAAGCTCAGAGAGCACCAAGGACCCCTCATTACTCCTCACCTCCTCCTCCTCCTCCCTTCTAGCACTGATGATGTCACCTAGTTGGGTCATGAAACATCTGCAAGGAAACTACGCAGCTCAGAGAGCACCAAGGACCCCACAGTCCTCCTCTTCCTCGTCCCCTCCTCCTCCTCCTCTCCCTTCTACCACTGATGACATAACCTAGTTGGGTCATGAAACCTCTTGAAGGAAACTACACAGCTCAGAGAGCACCCAGGACCCCACAGTCCTCCTCTTCTTCCTCTTCCCCCCGCCCTCCATAACTCCCACCCCACCCTTCTACCACTGATGATGTCACCTAGTTGGGTCATGAAACGTTTGCAAGAAAACTACCAAGCTGGGACGTGGACACCCCCCCCC
>NW_015427804.1:0-1223 GCF_001527695.2 Protobothrops mucrosquamatus | reverse complement strand
TTCGAATTTCCCATCGGAGGCCGTGATCTTCCGGCTCCCTGAGTCTAACGTGAACAAGTGGAACCCCCAGTGTTATCCCGAGTGGAAGGACCCCTTACCTTCCTCTCATCCCCTTTCCTTTATTGTCTTGTCTGGTGCCCTGGGAGGCTTATGGGGGTGGTGGAAGTGTGCCCCTCACTCCGTTAGGATGTATGTTAAAGCATTTTAGTTCTGCTTATGGGACCCAGGACTATGGTATTAAGCGGAGCAGGCATAAGTTGAGGGTTTTCTGTGAAGTAGGCTGGCCTGACACAGGGACATTACATCTCTCTATCACTTTAAAGTACATCAGCTAGTGTTCCACCCCACGTTAGGACACCCAGACCAAGCCCCCTATATTGATGTGTGGCTCAGCTTGTTGCAAAGACCTCCACCATAGATTCAGAAATGCAAAACAGAACAGTGCAGATTCCTAGTATCACGTGTCGTGCCACCCCAGAAGACTAAGAGATCCATCCAAGTTCTACCTAGTCGCCCAGAAGAACTGCCACATCTGCCATCGTATGTAGCCCTGCACGAGTTGGGGGGTATTTCCTTAACACCAGCCTCCTCATCGGCTCAAGGATCCATGTGGCATTTGGACCAGCTGTCCCCTTTGTTAAAAAGCTTTGAGGATAGAAAAAGCCGGGGACTAGCCATAATTCAACAAGACATGGCTGGACCTTCAGCAAAGAGGTGCTGAAGGGGGAGCTGAGGCAGAGGAGGAACGGGAGGAACTGCAAACAGAGGACAGAGGAGCGGAAGGACCGATAGCTGAACAAACAAAGGCAAAGACTGAGCAGGCGTCTTTGAATGCCCCCCCCCTTAGAGAGGTGGATCAATTAGTTGTCAGTAAGGATGATCCAGCAGAAATAGCCACAGCCCCTCTATTCCAACATGTGCCTTTTACTACATCAGACCTTCTTAATTGGAAACTTCATTATGGCCCCTTTAGCAAGAAACCACAGGAAGTGGTAGATTTGGTGAAAACCATTGTGGACACCCACAACCCTGCCTGGATAGATATGCAGCAGCTCATGGGGACTTTGTTTAATCCTGAGGAAAGAGAAAAGATTTGGATGGCAGTGACAAAAATTGTGAAGCCCTCCCAACCACTGACTCGTACTCTTGAAGAATATGTTGAGCATGAATTCCCTTCCAAAGATCCCTTATGGAATCCCTATCATGACCTCCAGGATCTGCAG
>NW_015427803.1:0-1223 GCF_001527695.2 Protobothrops mucrosquamatus | reverse complement strand
CCCCCCCCCCCGGTGCCTCGGCAGAAACGTCAATCTCAGGTAGAAGGGAAGCGCCGTCGGGGGACGGAGAGGAGGAGGGGGGAGGGTGTTGCATTAGGTGGGGAGCGGTGGCGGAGCCCGGCTGAAGCCAGCCTGTCTCTGCATTTATCACTCCGTCCCAGAGGAGGCGTTTTGTTCGACATCGCGGCTTGACGGCAGAAAAATCCCTTCCCCCCACCCCACCCCCCATCTCCCGGCAGCCCTTCTCACAGAACCCGCTGACACGCATCACTTGCAGCCCAGCTATCGCCGGGCCGCCGCCTCGCGCTTTTCGATGCACGCGTCGATGCACGCGTTTTCCGAGAGTTGCCCGGATTCAGACGAGCCGCCCTCGCCTCTTTGCAAAGACACAAATTCCTCTGGGGGGGGGAAGGGGGGGGAAAAGGCAGCCGCCAGGACTGGCAAGTCTCTTCTCTCTAATTTTTAAACTTTTTTTTTTTCTCTTTCTCTGCGATTTTTACCACGGTGTATAAACTTTAGAACAGGGGTTCTCAACCTTGGCAACTTTAAGACTTGTGGACTTCAACTCCCAGAATTCCTCAGCCAGCAAAGCTGGCTGAGGAATTCTGGGAGTTGAAGTCCACAAGTCTTAAAGTTGCCAAGGTTGAGAACCCCTGCTTTAGAAGAAGAAAAAAAAAAAACTCTGCTGGGTTTATTTTTCTTGGAGGGAGAGACTCCCAAGAGTTGAACCAGGCTTATCTGAGCGGGTAAAAAAAAAAAAGGAAAAAAAAAGAGGAGGAGCAACTAAATAAGATGTAGGAGAAGAAAAAAAATAGCGGAAGACGGGACGCCGCCGGCTTCGCAAGCTCAACTGGGCCACCGCTCGGGCTTCTCATTGGAAGAGCACGAAGGTAGGGGCGGGACGGACTGGGTGATTGCAGGAGAGTCCGTCCAATCCGAACAGTCCTGCCTCTGGCGTTCCCGCCTTTTCTTCCCCAGCCTGGGGTTGCGCATTTACCTCCTGGCACATGCGTAGTTAGGGGTTGCCATTTTAACGCCCCCTGTGGAAGGGGTAAGATAGTACGATGCTGTAAATCAGGGGTAGTCAACCTTGGCTCTTTTATGACTGGTGGACTTCAACTCCCAGAATTCCTGAGCCAGCTAAGCTGGCTCAGGAATTCTGGGAGTTGAAGTCCACCAGTCATAAAAGAGCCAAGGTTGACTACCCCTGCTATAAATAAAAT
>NW_015427802.1:0-1223 GCF_001527695.2 Protobothrops mucrosquamatus | reverse complement strand
CTTCCTTCCTCCCTCCCTCCCTCCCTCTTTCTTTCTTTCTTTCTTTCTTTCCTTCCTTCCTTCCTTCCTTCCTTCTTCCTTCTTTTCTTCCTTCCTTCTTTCCTTCCTTCCTCCCTCCCTCCTTCCTTTCTTCTTTCTTTCCTTCTTTCTTTCTTTCCTTCCTTCTTTCTTTCCTTCCTTCCTCCCTCCCTCCCTCCCTCCTTCCTTCCTTCCTTCCTTCCTTTCTTCCTTCTTTCCTTCCTTCCTTCCCCAATTCTCATTTAATATGACAAAGTAAAAAATACCTTTAATAACAATTTTGACTGAGAAGAAAATAAGTGGAAGCAAGATAAAATAAATTAGCGGCAGGATGGTCAAAAGAAAATGTCTTGATTTTTATTGTTTAGCAGCCTCTCCAAATGTCTACAGCAGTTTGTGGATTTTCTGCTCCCGTGAGAGGGACAACTTGAGAAGCAGAGAGAACCTGGCCCACCTTGCAACAAGGGGGTAGCTCTCAAAACACCATGAAAACAATTTCTAAAGAAATGGACGCATTTTTGAGACCAGGACATTAGAGAAGCCTTTGGAGAAATTGAAAGATGGATTTAAGCACAGGGTTAGGTTGCAGTGTTTAATTCATGTCTACCACTTTGGGACCCCTGAGATTGGACCCTCTTGATAGCATCCTGTTCAATGTGTGATATCTAAATAAACAGACCCAAAAGAAGGAGAGGGAATGGACTTCCTTTCATCAATGATTTGAACAATGCACCACGAATCATCATAAAGACCCCTACTGATAGCAACATGAAACAAAAACACTGATTATTTCAATAGAGGGGGAGAGGCTTTTGTCACATGTGTGTGTGTGTCTCCAGAATACGTTTTTAACTACAGGGGAAAAAAGAAGAAGAATTTGTATTTCTGCATGTTGTTTTGACTATCCACTTTTAGTCTACAGAACTCAAATTCCCTAAGCCTAACCTTAGGTTTGAAGCATAGACAAAGGTATCAGATGCTACTAGCTACTTAACTGGATTGTCCGCTTAAATGGAAACAAAGCTATATCTGTGGCTCGATTTGTTATTTTATTTGTTTGTGGAGATCAGTTTGACTTTGCAGGGATCGTGAGTCATGGAAGCTCTGATATACATGGATGGCTTCCATGCCAACAAGAGCAGATAATTTGTTTTGTTACTGATGGAAAAGCCATCTCATAAAAAAAAATGTTCCAGCAGTACACT
>NW_015427801.1:0-1223 GCF_001527695.2 Protobothrops mucrosquamatus | reverse complement strand
CCTTGGTTAGTTTCCATCCGTTGCTTCTTGTCCTGCCTTCTGGCGCTTTGGAGAATAGCTTGACTGCCTCTTCTTTGGGGCAGCCCCTGAGATATTGGAAGACTGCTATCATGTCCCCCCTCGTCCTTCTCTTCATTAAACTAGACATACCCAATTCCAGCCACCGTTCCTTATATGTTTTAGCCTCCAGTCCCCTAATAATCTTTGTTGCTCTTCTCTGCACTCTTTCTAGACTCTCAACATCTTTTTTACATCGGGGTGTCCAAAATTTTCTCACTAAGCAACAGCAATTTGGGGCTCCGTTGCAGGCGTTAAGTTGGGGACTAGCTGTATTCCTTAAATTTGTAATCTACAAGCACGCAAGCATTGCGTTTACTTTTTAAAGCAGAAGGCTGTTCTGCCCTGGCTAATTTTTTTTAAAAAAAAAAAAAATCCTCTGAGTTGACAGCACTTAACATTGATTGCGTTGTGGCTTCCACTCGGTTCTTCCAGTTCTTCCCCAAATGCTTCATGAGACATTGTAGAATAATCAAGGAGACTTGGGGACCAGGAAGTAAATTTTTAAATATACATAGAACGGATGGATGTGGGTCCAGTTGATCAATCTGGGGCCCAGTTGTGATTGTACATTGAGAATTAAGTGTATTTTTGAGCGTCTCAGCGCTATAAGCATGTTTGAATCCGTACTGAAAGGACTCCAGATAACCATGCGCAGAGAGGAATAACCATATATTAATTGCCTTAGAACAAGGCAATATTATTAAATTGAAGATTAGTTAGGGTAATGCTTTGTTCTTGGCTTGACAAGTGTAGCTTCACATTAAAATAAAAGGGCAAACTATGTTGTTGTTGTTAGTTGCGAAGTCGTGTCTGACCCATCGCGACCCCATGGACAACGTTCCTCCAGGCCTTCCTGTCCTCTGCCATCTTCTGGAGTCCATTTAAGCTCACGCCTACTGCTTCAGTGACTCCATCCAGCCACCTCATTCTCTGTCGTCCCCTTCTTCTATTGCCCTCAATCTTTCCCAGCATCAGGCTCTTCTCCAGGGAGTCCTTCCTTCTCATTAGGTGGCCAAAGGACTTGAGTTTCAACTTCAGGATCTGGCCTTCTAAAGAGCAGTCGGGGTTGATCTCCTCCAGGACTGACCGGTTGGATCGCCTTGCAGTCCAGGGGACTCGCAGGAGTCTTCTCCAGCACCAGAGTTCAAAGGCCTCCATTCTTT
>NW_015427800.1:0-1223 GCF_001527695.2 Protobothrops mucrosquamatus | reverse complement strand
CCAGAGGAGACTGAGGAGGAACCCCAGGCGAGTCCCGCCTCACACGTAGTTGATCAATGTGGCGGCGAAGAACGCGGCCGTCTTCCAGGGACACCTCGTAGGACAGAGGCCCCGAGACCTTGCAGACCACAGCCGGGACCCAGAGGTGTCCAGGCCCGTAGTTCCTGGCCCAGACAGGATCACCTTCACGCAGGACCCGAGGTGGGTGTGGCTGAGACACCTGTGAAGCTACACGCTCCGGATGCAGCCTGTCCAATTTAGTCACGAGCCGACGACCCCAACGGAGTTCGGCCGGGCACTTACCCGTGGCAGTGCACGGAGTAGTACGATGGGCTAGAAGAAAGTCAGCCAACCTGTGATTCCAATTGCCGTAAGTCAGCTTCTTGAGGGCGTCCTTGGCGACGTGGACCATCCGTTCAGCCAGACCGTTGGTGGAAGGATGGAAAGGAGCAGAAGCAGCGTGGCGGATCATGTTGGCCTGTAGAAACCCCTGAAACTCAGTAGAAGTAAATTGAGGACCGTTATCTGACACCAGAACATCTGGCAGCCCGTGTGCAGCAAAAATGTTTCTCAACACTTGACTAGTCTTGGCAGCTGTGGTAGAAGACACAGGCACGACCTCCAACCACTTGGAATGGCTATCAACAACAACCAGGAAGAATTGTCCCTGAAAGGGCCCAGTGTAATCTATATGTATTCTAGACCATGGAGTGTGTGTTTCCTCCCACCTGTGCACAGGGGCCTGGGGCATTTCAGGCCTGGACTGCTGGCATGCATGACACCCATGTACCTGGGCCTCGATGGCCCGATCAATGCCAGGCCACCACAGATGGCTGCACGCAAGCGCCTTCATTCTGACGATTCCAGGGTGGCCCTCATGTAATGAAATCAAGATTCTAGCCCTCAAGGAGGCCGGGATCACAACTCTCGATCCCCAGAGGAGGCAGCCATTGAAAGTGGACAACTCGTGCCTCTTGACCCAAAAACATTGAAAATCCTCCACAGGGCACCTGTCAGGCCAACATGACAGGACCCATGACAGCACGCATTTGAGTGTGTGGTCAGTGGCAGTTTCAGCAGCCACATCCCTAGCATTGAGGGGACACTCAGGCAACTCCTGAATGGACAATATGTGTACAGCAGGAGCGGGATCAGGCTCCACAGTAGGCAATGGCAGCCTACTCAATGCATCTGCATGACCCATTTCCTTGCCAGGCTTGTGG
>NW_015427799.1:0-1223 GCF_001527695.2 Protobothrops mucrosquamatus | reverse complement strand
TACATTGTGGTGACCAAAACTGGATGCAGTATTCCAAGTGTGGCCTTACCAAGGCATTGTAAAGTGGTATTAATACTTCACGTGATCTTGATTCTATCCCTCTGTTAATGCAGCCTAGCATTGTGTTGGCTTTTTTGGTAGCTGCAGCAGACTGCTGGCTCATATTTAAGTGATTGTTCACTAGGATTCCGAGATCCCTCTCACAGTTACTACTATTGAGCAAGGTACCCCCTATACTATACCTGTACATTTGGTTTTTCTTGCCTAAATGTAAAACCTTACTTTTTTCACCATTGAATTTTATTTTGTTAGATAGTGCCCAGTGTTCAGGTCTGTCCAGATCCTCTTGTATCCTAAGCCTGTTTTCTGGAGTGTTGGCTATTCCTGCCAGCTTGGTGTCGTCTGCAAATTTGATGAGTTCCCCATCTATCCCCTCGTGTTCCAATATCTAAGGGGTTGTCACAAAGAAGAGGGGTTCAAACTATTCTTCAAAGCAACTTAAGACAGGACAAGAAGCAATGAATGGAAACTAATCAAGGAGAGAACCAACCTAGAAGTATAGAAAAATTTCCTGACAGTTAGAACAATTATCAATGGAACAACTTCCTCCAGAAGTTGTGGTTGCTTCAACACTGTAGGTTTTTAAGAAGAGATTGGATTGGACACCAACTTGATGTCATCCGCAAATTTGATGAGTTCCCTATCTATCCCCTCGTCGAAATCATTGATGAAAATGTTGAAGAGCACTGGGCCTAGAACAGAGCCCTGGGGCACCCCACTACACACTTCCCTCCATGTAGATGCAGTTCCATTGAGGACCACACGCTGAGTATGGCCGGTCAGCCAGCTACAAATCCATCTGGTGGTGATGCTGTCTAACCCACATTTTTCTATCTTATCGAGTAGTAAGCTGTGATCTACTTTATCAAATGCCTTACTGAAGTCCAAGTAAATTATATCCACAGCATTCCTCTGATCCACTAATTTTGTCACTTGGTCAAAGAATGCAATAAGATTTGTCTGTCATGATCTGTTTTTGACAAACCCATGTTGGCTTTTAGTAATGACTTTGTTTGCCTGTAGGTGTTCGCTGATTCGTTGTTTGATTATCTTTTCCAGGATCTTCCCAGGTATTGAGGTCAGGCTGATAGGTCTGTAATTTCCTGGATCCATTTTTTTCCTTTTTTGAAGATGGGAACTAGATCAGCTCTTTTCCAGTCCTC
>NW_015427798.1:0-1223 GCF_001527695.2 Protobothrops mucrosquamatus | reverse complement strand
TGCAGGGCTGAGCAAGTCAGAATTCTGCATGGCATCAAGTGACTAATCTTGAAACAGACCCGTGCTGGTTCTTGATCTTTTCGGAGTAGTGCAGATGGACAAAGGGATAACAATGCCTGTATAATTCGCATTGAAAGAGTGAAGCAAAAGAAACAGCCCCCCCCCCAACCTTCCCACCCACATGCAAAACCCTACAGGGGCCAGAAGGAGAACAGAACAGTTAACAACTGGAAGTCAGTTTGGGGCGCCTGAGCTTTCTGTGTGGCCCTACAAATTACTTTGATAAGGTCACCCTTGAAGGTTGAAGTGATTACAGAGCCGAATCAGTCAAAAGCATGGATCTTCCTCCGCTGCCTGTCCTTTCCCTTTGCTGTCACTGCTACATGAAATTGGTATTCATCACACTTAGCCGTCTAGACGCCTGGCCTTGCCAGAGGTTTTGCTTTAGCTCCTTAGTGGTTTGGGTGACATGCACACAATTATCTTCACAAAGCTAGGATACGACTGATGACATCCACTCTGGCCGGCTGGATCTGCTTGCCTTGCTTCCTTCTTTCCTTTCTCCCTTTCTTTCTTCCTCTCTCCCTCTCCTTCCTTCTTCCTCTTTTCCTTCCTCCACTCACCCAGCCACTTTCCTTCCTTCCTCCACTCACCTTCTTTTCCCCAATCCCTTCTATTTCTCTCCTTCCTTCGTTCCTTCCTTCCTTCCTTCTTTCCTTTCTCCCTTTCTTTCTTCCTGTCTCCCTCTCCTTCCTTCTTCCTCTCTTCCTTCCTCCACTCACTCAGCCACTTTCCTTCCTTCCTCCACTCACCTTCTTTTCCCCAATCCCTTCTATTTCCTTCCTTCCTTCCTTCCTTCCTCCCTCTCCTTCTTTCTTCCACTATTCCTTCATCTACTCACCTTTCCCTATCTTTCTCCTTCCTTCCTTCCTTCCTTCCTTCCTTCCTTTCCTTCCTTCCTCCCTTCCTCCCTCCCTCTCCTTCTTTCTTCCACTATTCTTTCATCTACTCACCTTTCCCCATCTTTCTCCTTCTTTCCTTCCTTCCTTCCTTCCTTCCATCCTGCCTCCCTCTCCTTCTTTCTTCCACTATTCCTTCATCTACTCACCTTTCCCTATCTTTCTCCTTCCTTCCTTCCTTCCTTCCTTCCTTCCTTCCTTCCTTCCTTTCCTTCCTTCCTTCCTTCCTCCCTCTCCTTCTTTCTTCCACTATTCTTTCATCTA
>NW_015427797.1:0-1223 GCF_001527695.2 Protobothrops mucrosquamatus | reverse complement strand
TGCACTTTTGGACTAGAATATTGTCATTCTAAGACTCAGTCATCTGAAGAACAATGTGTGATCTCATTGTTCCTACTCCTGCATCAATTTTTCTATTAAAAATAGATTACATTTTAAGTAACTAGTGATTTGTTTAGTTAAGAACTAGCAAGGATGATAAATTAATGTCTGTAGTATTTCTGCTTTGCAGAAACTGATTAAACTAGTCAGAACAAAACAAAATAAAAAGAAATCAATGCACCCATTTTTCATGTTTAGACAAATCCACACTAAAGCTCCTGATCTTAAAGGATATAGCAGAAAATATTGGTTAATTTTGACACAGCAGACTTTCATCACAACAGTTGTAAAGTAACAGAAATATTCTGGTTTCTTACATGTAAAGGACACTTTTTTCCAGGAAATTTTTACATAATTGTATATTTTCTATTTTTTTCTGTTCACCTCTGTCAATCATGAACAAGGCTAACTAACTGGATAGCTGACAAACTCTGTTGCTATATTTTGTTAAATCCAAATTTGTGATTATTGTGTGCTTATTGGGAACAATCCAACAATCATTCCTAAATAATATAATCCACACAAGCACAATACACATGTTTGAAACCCACAAGTTCAGTGGCTGAATTTGCACATTGAAATAAATTTTAACTTAATGTGAAGAGGAGTTGCTGAACTGGGATCCCTACTTAAGGTTTATAAATCACAGGATCAAGTTCATGCAATATGCAAAATCAAACCAAAACAACTTCATGGCCAGTTTGATAAGTGAACCTTTGCCTCCTACATTCAACAACCATGATGTCATTTCTGTGATACTGGAAGGGCACATGGTTTAGCATAGGTGTCCAGAGCAAATTGTGATATCATGATCCCAATCATACTTTTAGGGACTTATGCCTTTTTTGTTTGACGCAAATATATAAGTCATGGTGCATCCATTTTGTCACTTTCCCCTGCCCCCTTGCCTGCTCCACACCCTTGATGCCTATGATCAGGAATGGCCACCCTAATTAAATGATGGCTGTTAGATCGCGCAGGCAGTAAGACACGAGTCGAGTGACAGTCAGCTCTTGGTTTATTGGCAAGGCATAAAGTAAATCCGGACTGGTTCTCTGGGCCAGGGGAGCCCTCTTTTATGGGATTCCCCTGGCTTGTAATCACACAATTCCATTGGCTGGCAAGACCCTGTTGCTAGTTAGCCAACCAGCAACGGGCATGAA
>NW_015427796.1:0-1223 GCF_001527695.2 Protobothrops mucrosquamatus | reverse complement strand
CTTTCTTTCTTTTTTTCTTTCTTCCTCCCTCCTTCTCTCCTTTCTTTTTTCTTTCTCTTTTCCTTCTTCGTACCTCCCTCCCTTTTCTTTCTTTCTTTCTTTCTTTCTTTCTTTCTTTCTTTCTTTCTTTCTCTTTCTTTTCCTTTCCTTTCTTTCTTTTCTCCTTCCTTCTTTCTTTCTTTCCTTCCTTTCTCTCTCTCTCTCTCTCTCTCTCTCTCTCTCTCTCTCTCTCTCTCTCTCTCTCTCTCTCTCTCTCTTTCTCTCTCTTTCTTTCTTTCTTTTCTTCCTTTCATTCAGGTTGTCCTTGACTTACGAACACAATTGAGCTGAAAACATCTGTTGCTCAGCAAGGCAGTTGCTAAGCGAGTTTTGCCCCTTTCTACGACCTTTCTTGCCACACTTGTTAAGCGAATCACTGCAGTTGATAAGTTAATAACACGGCTGCTAAGTGAATCCGGCTTCCCCATTGAGTTTGCTTGTCAGAAGGTAGCAAAAGGGGATCACAGGACTGCAGGAAACTGCAACCGTCATACATTTGAATCAGTTGCCAAGCATCCAAATTTTCTTGATGTGATCACAGGGATGCTGCAGCAGTCGCAAGTGTGAAATACGTTCGTGTCAATTTTTTTTCAGTGCTGTTGTAACTTTGAACGTTACTAAATGAATGACTGTAAGTGGAGGACTACCTGTAAAGAAATCTCTCAAGTTAACCCTGAGAGATCATTAACCCTGCTTGAGTCTGAGACTAGCCTAGGTAGGGGAATTACATCCCACTAACATTCAGATGACCAGATATTGCCCCTTTTTAAATTTAGATTATAAGCCCTGTGGGTAGAATCCTGTGTTTTTTCTTCCAATCTCTGTATCGTGTTTGATGAAGGACCCTACAGAAATCATTTTGCAACAAGTTAATCTTGGGCCAATTAATTCAACTACACCCAAACCTGGAGACTCATTTCAGAAGCTCTCTTGTTAATATTCCAATGAAGCTATTAATTGTTTGTGAAGCCTTTTTTTTTTCTTTCTTCCAAGTGTGGGGTGCTTTACCGCAATTATCTGCAGTTTTTAAATGCAAATGATTTCCTGCTGATTATATCAGAATGGCTTTAAAGAAGCAGTGATTTGCCACCTGATGAATTTTTAAACCCATCATTTCAATTAAGTATTAAAATGAATAATAAAATAAAAGAGTGGTTCATACTTAAGCATGCTAAATAACGGCT
>NW_015427795.1:0-1223 GCF_001527695.2 Protobothrops mucrosquamatus | reverse complement strand
ATTCCAGCTCGCAGGACTGGCCTAGGGTAATTTTTAGAGGGGTTTTAATCAATATTTTAAATTGGACAATCTTTAATATTTCTTTTAATTAATTTTAAACCTGTATTGTTATTTATGTATTTTAATTGATTGTCAGCCGCCCTGAGTCCTACGAGGAGAAGGGCGGGATATAAATCTAAATAATAATAATAATAAAAAATAATAATAATAATAACCACACATCTTTTTTAAAAAGTGAATTGTTTCCACAAAGGTAAAAAAAGATAGTGAATTGCAATAACGGCAACAAGACAGAGGTTCTCAAACATTGTGGCACTGAAAGTTCAAGCAGGATTGACCTTTTCTATCATCCTGATACCAGAAACTCAGGAATCTGCCCCAAATAATATGATTTAACTAAAGTTAATTGGAAACCTTTGAGAAATGCAGTGCTTTTTGAATGAAAGACTGACAGGGGAAAAAAATCTTCCATATAAAGAACTTTCTTTGAGCTAGATGACATTTCTGGATTGCAAAAGGCTAGAAAATGTGGTACTTTATGCAGAGGACTAAAGAAATAAGGAAAAAATAGCCTGATGGCCCTCTTGAGGTATGGATAACAAAAATAGGAGTGCTTGGATATATATATATATATTTCCTTATAGACTTTCTTCCCCCTCTTTTAACATTGCTGATGTTGTAATTAAAACAGTTTTAAAGACTGTACTGATTAAGGGAATTATCGGTAGCTGCAATTCTCTACTTACTGAGTATAGCTAAGAGTGCTTCTGCTTAGAACTGAAATGATATTTTGTACTCAGTATCCTACTGAACTCACTAATAATATGCAGAGATAATATTTGAGAAAAAAGTTTCATCAACAAGCCTCAATAATTCGTAATTGCTTGTTAAAGGAAAATCCATGGTGGTTAAATTCTTCACGAATGAAGGCAAAGTCTTCATTTAACTCTTCATTAAATTCTTCATTTAAGTGCTTCAGTCCCAGTATTTTAAAACTACTTTTGAGCTGAGATATATAAACTCAATTTTAACTCACATTTTAACTCAGGGCTCTGCTTTTTTGGGACATGCAAACCTGATTCCTGTCATTTGCACTCTTGAGGTTTCCTTCCAGCTGTGCCTGAATATGCCAGCTTCTCCAGGTGGAGCAGGAAAAAAAGAGAGGTCTTGGCTTAGTTGTATGTGCATAAGAATTTAACAAGCAGTTCTCATGACCTGGTTAG
>NW_015427794.1:0-1223 GCF_001527695.2 Protobothrops mucrosquamatus | reverse complement strand
AACTCTCCGAATTTTGCACTCTTGGGTGTTACAAAAAATACTATGATTTCAGGAACCATCATTGTCATATTAACATTTTTGTTACTTTCCAAAAGGACAGAATTTAAGAAATGAATACCACAGACGCCTTTTAGCAGAAAATAATTTCATAGAACCTTTCTTGTTGTGCTTATTCTCTGGCAGCATCTAGAAAAGAGGAGCCAGCAGAGTTCTGAACCATGTTCAAAATGTGATGAATGGAAAAAAGAGATAAATAGTGGAAAACCCACAGTTTCTACAATATTAGACTTATGAGAGGAATAATATTCCTAATCTTTTTTGCCGGGGAGGAAAACTTTTTCCTATGTGCTAATATATTTTCTCAAGACAACAAAATTCCTAAAATGAATCAGTTTAGCTAGATCAGGGGTCCCCAACCCCTGGTCCGTGGACCGGTCCCGGTCCACAGCATGCCAGCAACCAGTCCGCACAAACAAGCAAAGCCCCATTTGCGGGATGCAGCACACAAAAACACGCCCCCTCCAGTCCATGGAAAAACCTCTCTCCACAGAACCAGTCCCTGGTGCCCAAACGTTTGGGGACCTCTGGGCTAGTTATTACTGGATATGAAAGTAAAGATAGCATTGAGTTTAACTGAGGTAAACTTTAACAAATCAAGAAGGTATTTTTTGGTAAGAAAATATAGATTTAGGTTTAAAAAATAACTTCCAATGATATTGATATACACTTGTTTAATAACTATCACTATTTATTTATTTATTTATTTATTTATTATTACTAAAATACTATTATTAAATATTATGTGCACTTCCGGTGGCAGGCGACTTCGTCGGTCGCAGCTGTTTGCTGCCTCCCGCCTGTTTCGCGTAAAAGCCGTTTTGACAGCCAGTACCAGCTGTCAAACGGCCTGATACCTTTCCCCTGGGCATAAGGGGATAGGTGAGCTGCCCGGGGTAGGAGTTGAGTTCCCGAGTCGTAGGACGATGTAGGTGAGAACTCCTCCGGAGCCCCGAGGATTCTCCGTGATCCAGGACGCCTTCGCTTCGGCGAAGCTAGAAGCCGCCGCCACTGCTGCAACTTAAAGTTAACTGTGAGTTTTATTTGTAAGCAGACGAACCAACCTTGGAAGCTTGTTTTTTATTTTGGACTCTACTCTAACTTGGATAATAAGTTCTTCCCCGTACTTGTGTTGGATGGAGGAAAAGTGAATTTAAAATGGCGAT
>NW_015427793.1:0-1223 GCF_001527695.2 Protobothrops mucrosquamatus | reverse complement strand
GCCTACATCGTCCATATAGGACGACTCGGGAACTCAACTCCTACCCCGGGCAGCTCACCTATCCCCTTATGCCCAGGGGAAAGGTATCAAGCCGTTTGACAGCAGATGCTAGCTGTCAAACCGGCTTTTACGCAAAACAGGCGGGAGGCAGCAAACAGCTGCGACCGACGAAATCGCCTGCCACCGGAAGTCCCCCAAAATTTCTGTTGTTAAGTGAGACATTTGTTAAGTGAATTTTACCCCATTTTACGACCTTTCTTGCCTCAGTTGTTAAGTGAATCGCTGTGGATGATAAGTTACTAACCCGGTTTTAAGTGAATCTGGCTTCTCCATTGACTTTGCTTGTCAGAAGGTCGCAAAAGGTGATCACATGATCTTGGCACACAGCAACGGTCCTAAATATGAACCAGTTGCCAAGCATCTGAATTTTGATCCTTTGATCATGGGGATGCTGCAAAGGTCGCAACTGTGAAAAACGGTCATAAGTCACTTTTTTTTCAGTGCCATTGTAACTTTGAACTGTCACTAAATGAACTGTCGTAAGTCAAGGACTACTTGTATTTCAACCCCTATCACAATGGCCACATCTGCTTAATTTTCTTGAGGCCAGCAGCCAATAAAAGCCGAAGAGCAAGATAAGATTTTAGGATACATACCTCCAGCAAGATAAGATTTTAGGATGGGCCCCGCATCCTTGTAGTTATAGAATCATGAAAATAGGTGGAACTTCAACCACTTTCTATTCTTACTTTCTGCTGATGTAGGACTTCTACTATTACACGTATCTTAATGGCCTTCCAGCTTTTGTTTCAGAAACTCTAAGGAAGCCGATGTAACATCATAGCCTCACACGGTGCTCTCTCAGACATTACAATTCCACATTACTAATAGATATTTTCCACTTGCACCAGTTTTCCACTTGCACTAGTTATGTTCTTTGACATAACTAGACATTCACTGTTGCAGAGGGAGAAGATTTTCTTCTGCCAAACATCTGATAGATAGAATTCAAACTTAAAAATAAAGTTACACATACATAGCCTGGGATGATTTCTATAAGTTGCTGTATATGAATCCCTTAACTCTGAAATAATTCTACTGATTTAGTAGGGTTTATGGCCAGCCAGGTTGGGCTTTATTTGTTTACTTATTTTTTTCAATTTCTATGGCTGCCTATCTCTGCAAGTGGCTCTGGGTGATGAACAATCTTAAAAGAAATTAAA
>NW_015427792.1:0-1223 GCF_001527695.2 Protobothrops mucrosquamatus | reverse complement strand
GAAGCGTTTATAATTCCCTGGAGCCAGGCTCGTGTCCCCTCCCGGGCAGCCAGTACCAGCCAGGAGGGGCACGGATCCAGTAAGCATGTGGTTGCATTCAGCCTCCCCAGAATCCTGTCCACGTCCTCGGGAGCCACAGAGTCGAACTCATCCCATATAACAGTCTCAAGACTTGCTCCTGTCTCCTCCCCCGGGGCCAAGAGGACGCCAAGAATGATTTTATGGGCACCAAGTTGTTCGTTCCATATTAGGTATTCATTGGGCACCTAGACATGAAAAAGTGTAAGACTATGCCAAAAGCTTGAGCAATTTCAGATTTTGTTGGCAACTTTACAAAAACTTTTGAGTTTACACCATCTAACATACAACATCTAACCTGGTGATTAAATAAATCCTCTTCTGAGTTTGTATTTGTAATTGTATGTGGGAATGACCTTAGGAGACCTGGCTAAGGAATTCTGGGAAAAATGGTCCCAGAATAAGAAGACATTTATTAGGTAAATGTTTGTATTTGTAATTGTATGTGGAAGAATAAGAATAAGAAGACATTTATTAGGTAAATGTTTGTATTTGTAATTGTATGTGGGAATGACCTTAGGAGACCTGGCTAAGGAATTCTGGGAAAAATGGTCCACGAATGGTAAGTGATTGACAGGAGGGCTAGCAATATAAATCCCCAGTTCTGAGAGCTCAGTGGGAAGACATCTGGAGGGCTCCGGGTTGGGGAACAGACATGGTGGTCTTGAGGAGCTCTGCTGGGTTTATCAAAGCTCCTGACTTTGGCAGCAGCTGGAATTATTTTTCCAGAGAAAATCGGGGAAATAATACACTTAAAAACAACAAGAAGAAGGCAATTATAAGAATATATGTTTTCTTCCCTGGAAACCGAGTGGGTCAAAACATATACAAATCATACTCTTGACAAAATGGGAGCTTGAGGAGAATAAGAAGACATTTATTAGGTAAATAAACTATATTAGTTTAACAAGCTGGCACGCAGAGCTTTGGATTCTAAAAGAGGAGGGGAAAAAAAAAAAAGCCAGGAGACGGAGGGTAGAATAGATTACTCATTGAAGCAACTTGGCTGTGCCACTAATAAAATTAAGTGTTGGAACATAAATGTTTTAATTTCAGTGCAAACGTTCCAAGCAATATTGGTCACCCTCCACCCCTCCTTCCTCTCTACCCTCTCCCAGCCTAGACTAATCCATTTAGAGAAAAAT
>NW_015427791.1:0-1223 GCF_001527695.2 Protobothrops mucrosquamatus | reverse complement strand
ATTCCAAGTGTGGCCTTACCAAGGCATTGTAAAGTGGTATTAATACTTCACGTGATCTTGATTCTATCCCTCTGTTAATGCAGCCTAGCACTGTGTTGGCCTTTTTGGCAGCTGCAGCACACTGCTGGCTCATATTTAAGTGATTGTCCACTAGGACTCCGAGGTCCCTCTCACAGTTACTACTATTGAGCAAGGTACCACCTATCTTATCCTATCCTATCCTATCCTATCCTATCCTATCCTATCCTATCCTATCCTATCCTATACTATACTATACTATACTATACTATAATCATTAAAACAAAGATTGAAAAACAACAACATATATATTTAAAAACTTAACAGCATCTTAGAAGGACGAGTGCAAGGGATTCTTTGAGTGTGTGTGTGTGTGTGTGTGTGTGTGTGTGTGTGTTCTCAGCCTTAGAAGGGTTTGAATCATAGCATCCCTTGCAGAGACAGAAATCTACCCAAGTCTAACCTGCTTCAGAGCCTCGGGGGAATTTAGTTGAGCGCTGAGAATCATCCTGCTATTAAAAATTTTCAGCAAGTTACACCACGGTAGTGATGGACTATAGTTGAGGAATGAATGAGAACGGCCTTAGGGCAGAGGTAGAAATAATGAACGCTCCATGAACCACGAGCCATCCTAGCAGGGGGGTGGGGGGTGGGGTTGAGCTGGCAGCCTGCCGCTTTCTTTTGTCCTCTTTTTGCCAAAGCAAATTGCTGAGATATCTTTGAGACAATGGGGCCCTGCTGCTCCACTGAACTCAATCCAAGTTAAGTCAAAAGGCTTTTTTTTTCTCCATTCCTCCCTCCTGTTTTGGAATGCTCCCCCACCATCTGGAGCAGATTTGGCGAGGAGGAGGGGGAGCAGGTAGTTGACCACAGGGGAGAAGAGGAATTTAATCTGCCTATTGTGTCTTCTTCTTTTTTGGGGGGGGGGGGCTGGTGGGAGAATTACTGTGAATCATCCACTTCATGCTTTTTAAGGGCCTCAAATGCACAGAGAATTGTACGGAATGGAAGTGCACATAATTGCCGTCTGTTAGCACCGGGAGGAATCGTTTGTTGCAAAAACAGAAAGGGGAGCAAAGTTGCCATCTAATTAATATGTAATGGACACTTTGAACTCATACAGCACAATTGCCTGCACAGCAGGGGAGCGCTAATTAGGAACCTATCTGGAAGATACCAATCTTTTGCTGGCAGATCTTCAAGAA
>NW_015427790.1:0-1223 GCF_001527695.2 Protobothrops mucrosquamatus | reverse complement strand
GCAGTTCCACTTAATTGTTAATTGTTCTCGCTGTCAGGAAATTCCTCCTTAGTTCTAGGTTGGTCCTCTCCTTGATGAGTTTCCATCCGTTGCTTCTTGTCCTGCCCTCAGATACTTTGGAGACCTTTTTTGACCACATACTGCGGACACACCTTGGTTCTTGTGAGTCCTTTTCATTCCTTTGCCCTCTTTTTTTTTCTTCCTTCCAGGTGGTGCAGAAGTGCCAAAAGCTGGGTGCCAGTTCTGCCCACTACGTGGTTGCGGACATGAGCAATCTGACTGCTGCCCAGGTGGTTGTTGAAGAAACCAAAGCCCAGTTGGGTAAAGATGACATTTTGCATTCATCCAGGACCAACCCTTGTGCCTCCTGAGGGGGGGGGGGGAGGAGAGAGATTGAGGAATTGGATGTTCTGTGTGTAAGGTTGTATTCAGCTTCCCTTACCTATCCCAGCCACCCAGTGAACTTAGGGGTCTCCCTGCCCTTCCTCCCTATAGAAGTCCTCCTTTCCCCCATCCCCGGACTTTGCTGTACCCTCCTTTCCTGCATGGAGAAGAGCGCCCGGAGAGTTCCTATTTCCATGACTCCTCCAGAATGAGAATCCATGCAGCAAAGGGGCAACATCTTTGAAAGGCAACGAGCAATTCAAATGTTTGTGGTGCTCCTGTTGGGGACACTTTTTCTGGGCTTCGGGGCTGTGCACACAGACATGTTTGGTCTCAAGTGTTTGTCAGAAGGGCTTCATGTGCTCTGCATCACATGTGGCCCTTGGAATCCAGAGTTGGCCACCGATATTGGGCAATATGAATAATAGAATAACAGACGGGTTGGAAGGGGCCTTGGAGGTCTTCTAGTCCAACCCCCTGCTCAATAGCAATAGCGCTCCCTTATATACTGCCCCATAGTCCTTCACAGCACTCAGTGTCAGCATGATTTGCATATTGCCCCCCAATAACCTGGGTCCTCATTTTACCGTCTTCGGAAGGATGGAAGGCTGAGTCAATCTTGAGCCGGTCAGGATCGAATTCCTGGCAGTGGGCAGAGTTTGCCTGCAATGCTGCATTCTGACCACTGGGCCATCAGGGCTCCTTGCATTCCAAATGGCTGTATTTAATAACACAATAAAGTGAGTAGGAAAAGCAAGGATGGCCAGCAATGGGGGGGCAGCTTTGGGGGTGAGGGGCGGCTTTCCTGTTCTAGAGGATCGACCATTTTGGCTCCTGGC
>NW_015427789.1:0-1223 GCF_001527695.2 Protobothrops mucrosquamatus | reverse complement strand
ACTCCTCCATCCTCCTATGGGTGAGAAGGAAGAGGAAGATCCTCAGCCCTTCTCCTCTCCGCGACTTCCTTTCTAGCAATACTCGATGGTGTTGTGTTAGAGCGCCACCTAGTGACGTAAGGCTTCCCTGCCAGTATATGCTCTCCTCCCCTGCACTCAGGCTTCAGCTCCAGGCAGCATTCGCTCCATAAGACGCACAAACATTTTCTCCCACCTTTTTTGGGGGGGGAAAGTGCATCTTATAGAGTGAAAAATACGGTACATTCAATTGTTATTTATCAAAACAATAAGAATTGTATTAACTCAATGTTTGCAAAAGAGGTTACTTTGGGGAAAGAGGATATCAACTAAAATTAATTTGTGGAATATGGATTATAGAAATTAATTGTTAATGATTGTTTTATAAATGTAACCCAGACAACACACTGTTCACCAATTATTGAGTGATTTATGGTTTTTTTTAAATCAATAAAATATATTTTTTTTAAAAAAGAAATAGGAAAGCAATTCCCCAAGTATAGCTCTGAGAGTCAGTAAAAGTTTACGTTCATAGTTCCAGCAAACTAGATATGCCGCCCAGAAGTTCCTTCTTTGCAGCTGGGTATTTCCCAGGTGGTAGCTGTCAACGTCAAAGAAATTTTATCTAAAGTCTGGGCTTCAAGCCAAGTCTCTTTTAAGCAATAACAAATTGTAATACCATACTTTGCCACAAGATGTCTCCGACACTGTTTTAAGCTTTTTAAATCCAAAATTTATATGGTGATTTTTCAAGTCTTATTATTTTTAAAACAAACGTCTCCAATGAGAAAAGGAACACTTTTAGTCTCCAAGTTTCAAAAGCATGTACATAAAGGGGTGTTTTAACAAATTTTTAGGGGGAACAAGGGTGGTTGGGAGGGGGGAGGTTCACCTTAGGTCAGAACTAGCCATGTCTGGGGGTTGCGGTGTAGAAGGGGTGGGGGGGGAGGTTGGGGGGTTGAGGGAGGAGGGAGGTATTAGTACGGTCAGTGGGAGAGGCAGATACGGCGGGAGTAGAGGACCATATCAGGTTAGGGGAGCACGCACACGCTATTTACAAGCTTGTGGGTGCTCCGGTCCTCAGGTCTCTACTCGGTCTCCAGGAGACTTAGATCCTCCGGCCCGGGACCGTCGGCTGTTGTTATGTAATGCCAGGTCCGTGGTAAATAAGGCCCCCCTCATACAAGATCTTATTTTAGAGGGGG
>NW_015427788.1:0-1224 GCF_001527695.2 Protobothrops mucrosquamatus | reverse complement strand
AACTTCGGACGGTCACTAAGAGAACGGTTGTAAGTGGAGGACTAGCTGTAGGTAAGCTGGGAGCCCTGATTCAAATGGCTGCTTCGGGGCTGTCCCAGAAAGTCAGGGAGGCAGAGAAGGCAAAGGCTACCTTATCTCCGGTTTGCAAAGCCAGCACGGTTCACACCCTCCCAACCAACTAAGTGAGCTTGTAGGAGAGAAAGAGGGAAAATGCGTCGGTTCAGAGGAGGAGAGATGCACGCTCTATCAGGGCCGGCCAGCGCCGGCAATCCTGCCCTCTGTTATCGGGGTCCTGCATCCTTGCCCAGGGACGAGGGAGCCTGGATAGCCCTTTGTCTGAAATGGTATATAGGGTTTCCTGCCTGAGCAGGGGGTTGGGCTAGATGACCTCCAAGGTCCCTTCCAACTCTGTTATTCTGTGTTTCCTTCCTTCCTTCCTTCCTTCCTTCCTTCCTTCCTTCCTTCCTTCCTTCCTTCCTTCCTTATCAAGGAGAGAAGCAACCTAAAACTAAGGAGAAACTTCCTGACAGTGAGAACAATTAACCAGTGGAACAACCTGCCTCCAGAAGCTGTGAATGCTCCAACACTGGAAGTTTTTAAGAAGAGACTGGACAGCCATTTGTCTGAAATGGTATAGGGCAGTAGTTCTCAACCTGTGGGTCGGGACCCCATTTGGGGTCGATCGACCATTTCACGGGAGTCACCAAGCAAGGCTGTCCGCCATTTTTTTGTCCGCCATTTTTTTTTGTCCGCCATTTTTTTTCCCCTTTTCCGGCAGGTGCCTTACCTCCCTTGGGCTGGGCCAGCTAGTGGTCGGCCTGCTCCGTCTCTGCCGCTTGCCAGGTACGCCTCGGCCGGCGCAGGGGGCGGAACCACGCATGTGCGGCGCTCCCGGGCAGGGAAAGTCCTCGACTTACGACCGGTTGGGTAGTCCTCGACTTATGACCGGTTTAGTCCTCGACTTACGACCGGTTTAGTCCTCGACTTACGACCGGTTGGGGTCGCGGCATTAAAAAGGTTGAGAACCACTGGTATAGGGTTTCCTGCCTGAGCAGTGGGTTGGACTAGATGACCTCCAAGGTTCCTCCCAACTCTGTTATTCTGTTATTCTTTTTTTCCTTCCTTCCTTCCTTCCTTCCTTCCTTCCTTCCTTCCTTCCTTCCTTCTCCAATACTGGAAGCTTTTAAGAAGAGACTGGACAGCCATTTGTCTGAAATGGTATAG
>NW_015427787.1:0-1224 GCF_001527695.2 Protobothrops mucrosquamatus | reverse complement strand
AGTTTCACTTTTCCTCATTCCTCCACACATACGGGGAGAAACTTGTTATAGAAGTTAAAGTAAAGTCAAAAATAAAAAGCAAGCTTCCAAAGTTGGTTCGTCTGCTTACAAGTAAACTCACAATTAACTTCAAGTTGCAGCGGTGGCGGCGGCTTCTTGCTTCGCCGAAGCGAAGGCGTCCTGGATCGCGGAGAATCCTTGGGGCTCCGGAGGAGTTCTCACCTACATCGACTTCCGGTGGCAGGCGATTTCGCTGGTCGCAGCTGTTTGCTGCCTCCCGCCTGTTTTGCGTAAAAGCCGGTTTGACAGCCAGCATCAGCTGTCAAACGGCTAAAATTTTAAATCAGTTATAAAATATAGGATTGCAGGATAGTGTGGGTGAAATCGCATGTGTAGTGTCTTCCTAATTTACATAGTTTTACTTTCAAGAGTGTATACAGACTGTAGAGCATTCAGTGCCTCCTGAAGTATCAAGTGGACCATTGTCAAAGCTTTCTGCAAATATACTCCTGACCGTCATCACTAGAAGCCTTCCCTATTGTTGATGACACAGTTCTGGCTTCTGCCATATTTCTTCCATCCACATGACATTTAAGAAGCTGGGTGTCAGGTTTATAGACCATTTTCAATCCTTGCACAAAGGATAACATTTTAGGTTTTAAAAAAACCAACACACCGACTGCCTTAGTTTGATAAAGAAGACATTTATTTATTTATTTTCAGGAAAGAGATTAGCAGTACAGTAATGTTGTTGGAATAACTTTCCTGAGAGGATGTATCTAAGTGCTTTTTTAAACCATGGGTAAAAAAAGCCATATATTAATGGGTTACAGCTGGAGTTGAAGTAACCAAGCCAATTGAGGCCATCAAACAGCACAGCAGGAGTTGTAAAACCTAAAAAAGGGTCAATTAAAATTGTGATAAAGCATGGAAACCAACAAAAGAGAAAAACACCTATCACAATACTTAAGGTCTTAGTAGCTTTCCTGTCTGTGCTTTTAGAAAGCTGGTTAGAATTTTTGGCGCCTGAACTTTTCATGACCCTCAGATGTTTTTTAGACACCTCAAAGATTTTTACATAAATTCCTGTTATCACTGAGGCAGGAATGAAGAAACCAAATGAAAACAGAACAGTTCCCCACAGTTTATTAAACACTATTGGACAAGAACTAGAACACGCAACCAAAATCTCATAAATATCAATGCCAGAAGCATATGCTTCAG
>NW_015427786.1:0-1224 GCF_001527695.2 Protobothrops mucrosquamatus | reverse complement strand
TCTCTGAAAGGGAAGGAGGAACCATTGGAGGCTCCTGGAGTGGAGCCTGGCCCACGGAACGATGCCCAAGCAAGAGATCATCTTCCCCAGGAGTTGAGAGAGTTGTACCAGAGGTACCCTCTTTTCCCTGCAGATCTGCTGGGCCAGCCTCCGAATGCTGACCTGGCGCTCCGGAGAGAGATAGACTTTGCATAGGTTCAAATCTATCAATGCTCCCAGATGGAGCAGACGTCTTGTGGGTGTTGTGTGACTCTTTTTGAAGTTCACGGAAAACCCATGATCCTGAAGTGTTTGGATTGTGATTTCCAGGTCCAACTGGGCTGAGTGGAAGGATCTGGACTGTACAAGTATATCGTCCAGGTAGCACTGTACGCGCACGGGCCTCATCCTTAGATGAGCCGCCAGCATGGCCAAGATCTTTGTGAAGACCCTCGGAGCCGAGGAGAGACCGAAGGGAAGGGCCCGATACTGGTAATGCCAGTGCGCGTAACAGAACCGCAGGAACCTGCGGTGTTCCTGGAGGATCGGAATGTGGAGGTAAGCCTCTGTCAGGTCGACGGAGGAAAGGAAGTCCCCTTTCCTGATGCTCGCCAAGATGGACTTTAGGGTCTGCATCTTGAACTTCCTGTAAGTTAGGAAGTAATTTAGACCCTTCAGGTCCAGTATCGCCCTCCATCCTCCTGAGGCCTTGGGGACTACAAACAGGATGGAGTAGAAGCCCACTCCTATCTGGTCCTGTGGCACCCTTTCTATGGCCCTGATGTCTAGTAAGTGTGCGATGGCTGTCGAGACTAGATGAGCTTTTGAAGAATTGTTTGAAACCGGGCATTGTATGAAATGATCTGGGGGAAAAGATCGAAACTCTAGGGAGAGACCGTGTCTTATGGTCTCCCTGACCCAAGCGTCCATAGTTGTGCTCTCCCACTTGTCGTAAAACAGTGCCAGCCGACCCCCAATGGGGTAATCCTCCTTGGCGTCACTTGGACCACCTGTATGGCCGGCTGCCCGAGCCCCTGAAGGGATGTTTTTTTTTTTTTTTTTTTCAATATAAAATTTTATTGTTTTCATCATAAAAAAAAAGAAATACATCACAGATATTACACAATGTTATATCCCATCCCCCCACCCCCCGGACTTCCCAAACCAAACCTAGGCTAATATTCAAATACAAGTAAACAAATATTAATATCTCTAACTCCAAACTCTAAACTTAAACAATCCATC
>NW_015427785.1:0-1224 GCF_001527695.2 Protobothrops mucrosquamatus | reverse complement strand
TTATCCACGCTCGAGGGTCTCAATGTTAGTGTTGGTCTCTTTGTAGTTCTTATTGCTGCTCTCGTGATCCTGACGCTGTCGGTATGCCCGTCGTCACTCATCTCACAAGCATGCATATTCTCAGGTGGGGGTCGGGGGTCGGTGTGGCCGTAGTTCTTGTTGTGGACGGTCCGGCTAGAGTGGTTACGTACCTCCCAAGCTCTTAATGTCAAATACGCGGGGCATAGGTCTATATGTCGGTTGATGGAAAATTCATCAGACAGCCAGGCCTCCTTGAGCAACCTACCATACTTAGTGGCGTCATTGGACATAACCTCCACTGTGTCAAAGCTAAATTTGTGGCCATGCTCCACCATATGAGTGAGGATCTGAGAGTATTGTTCTCCCCTTCTGACAGCCAGTCTATGTTCCTGGACTCTTGTTCTGACTCTTTTAGATGTTTCACCTACATAGTTGCTGGGGCAGCCTTCACAGCTGATTTTATAAATCACCCCAGACTTCTCAGCAGTAGGGAGGGGATCTTTCGGTCTCATAAGGCAAGAACGAAGAGTCCGGCTGGGCTTATGTGCTACCATGATACCATAAGGAGTCAACAGCCTAGCAAGCATGCATATTCTCAGGTGGGGAATATGGTAGCACATATGGTATCATGGTAGCACATAAGCCCAGCCGGACTCTTCGTTCTTGCCTTATGAGACCAAAAGATCCCCTCCCTACTGCTGAGAAGTCTGGGGTGATTTATAAAATCAGCTGTGAAGGCTGCCCCAGCAACTATGTAGGTGAAACATCTAAAAGAGTCAGAACAAGAGTCCAGGAACATAGACTGGCCATCAGAAGGGGAGAACAATACTCTCAGATCCTCACTCATATGGTGGAGCATGGCCACAAATTTAGCTTTGACACAGTGGAGGTTATCTCCAATGACGCCACTAAGTATGGTAGGTTGCTCAAGGAGGCCTGGCTGTCTGATGAATTTTCCATCAACCGACATATAGACCTATGCCCCGCGTATTTGACATTAAGAGCTTGGGAGGTACGTAACCACTCTAGCCGGACCGTCCACAACAAGAACTACGGCCACACCGACCCCCGACCCCCACCTGAGAATATGCATGCTTGTGAGATGAGTGACGACGGGCATACCGACAGCGTCAGGATCACGAGAGCAGCAATAAGAACTACAAAGAGACCAACACTAACATTGAGACCCTCGAGCGTGGATAA
>NW_015427784.1:0-1224 GCF_001527695.2 Protobothrops mucrosquamatus | reverse complement strand
TCTCTCTCTCTCTCTCTCTCTCTCTCTCTCTCTCTCTCTCTCTCTCTCTCTCTCTCTCTCTCTCTCTCTCTCTCTAAGTCAGCTGATGCTTTGCATTTCAAAGGGAAAGACATCAAGGAAAAAAAAGTGGGAAATGAGCAGGATAGAGAGATGAATTTCAGTATCCTTTGGCATTTTGACTTCTAGCGCAGGGAGCACTTTTTAAGTTTTTGTTTGAAACATTTTTCTATGGTAGCTTTCGAACAGCTCTGTTAGGCAGGCCTGAAAACAACAGCCGTATTATTATTATTAAATAAATTTATTCTGGGAGGCTTACAAATTGTTTCAAACCTGAAACACAAGGGCCAGGATAATGGCGTTGACTTAAAGCAGGAGAAGCCCCATGGAAGTTTTGACCGTCAACTCTAACTGGCTCTGGGGCCACACAGGAACCGTAGTTCCAAATATCTGTCAAAACTTAGTGGAACACAGTGAAGCTAAAGCAACCAATTATTGCAATTAGTTTGCCAGATAGGCTGAACACAGGCAGCCACATTTCACTGAGCCAGTTGCTTCACACACAGACACACACAATCCCTGTGGTCAGTGGCTGGATTATCAGAACCTGAATTAATTTAATAGACCACGCTTAAGTTCTCCCTACACACCAGTTTTGGTTTAAAAGTCTGCAAGTCTTTTTAAGCTGCAGCTGAAAAGAGATAAGCCCTAAGGTCACCTTATCAACTCTGCACCTCTCACGACTTCCTACTCTCTTCTTACTTACTTCCTACTCTCTTCTTACTTCCTTCCTACTCTCTGTCACCGGCAAGGGCCAATTTTAATCCGGCTAACGAGGGACTCCGAAGGCCCTACTTCCCTTTGGAAGGGAATCAGGACCCGGAGCCCTGAGTCCTTAAAGCTACCCAACCAAGCGCAGGAACCTCCACTTGGCACAAGGGCGCATTTCAGAAAGTGGTCCACGCTCCCAGCGCCCGCAGCGGGCGGCGCCGCGGGCCACCAAGGGGCAGCGGAGCCCTTTAGTTTGGGGGGGGGGGGGTAACTCCGACTAACTCTCGCCCCTGTCCGCCGGCTCCGAGCGGGGCTAAGCCGGCTCGAAGGGCTTCGGGGGGCTCTTCCTGGGCTCCAGCCCAAGAGCGCGGCAGGCGGAAGACCAGGCGCGAACGGCCGGGCAGAGGGACCGGGGATGTGGTGGGGGGGCTGCGCTTGGCTGGCCGGCGGTGTCAG
>NW_015427783.1:0-1224 GCF_001527695.2 Protobothrops mucrosquamatus | reverse complement strand
ATCTAAAGAGCTCTTATGTTGTACATTTATCTAGGCATCATTTTCATATTAGTATTAATGCTATGATGCTATGGAAACTATTCACAGGTGTTGTGTGAATGTGGGGTTAAAATGGTTCTCAGAGAGTTGCTTCATTTATAACTAATAGAATATAAAAAACCCTTATTTTAGTAATCATGTACCTAAATATCCATAAATGCATAAGAAAATGACAACTACATTGCTGGGTGAATTCACAAGATCAAATAATCTTCCTTCTTGTTGCACTAACAGGTGATAATTATAGCAACAAAATTTCTGAATGCAAACTCAAGTCAAAATAAACTAAAAATCAATTTGTAATAATAAATATTTTGTGAGGAATTTCCTTCCAGTGAAGAATATTCAGAGTATAATACAAGTCAGGCCCCAAGAAGAATTTATGTTTGAATTGGTTGCCAATGTCTTCTAAATAATTTCTTACCCCAGTGATGCATGACCTTTGAACATTTCTAAATATGCTAAGATTTTCTATGGAGAAAAATAAAATACTGTGATTGCTCTACTTTTTTTTTTTTCCAAAAAAAGTTTTATTGTTTTACAATAAAAAACAATTAAACATAAATAAACACAATAAAAATTATAAGCCCCCCCCCCCGACTTCCCAAACCAAATCCCAGGATAATATTCATATAAAAGTAAACATATACTAATATCTCTAACTCCGCAATATATCTCAATACACAAGAAAATAAAAAAAAATAAAAAAAATAAACAAAGTCATAATAAAGAAAAATCTAAAAAAAACCTAAATTCTATTCTATCACATTATACTCCACAATTAAAATACAAAAAAAATCTAGAAACCTAAATTATATTCTACCACACCATGTTTCTTCTGAATATAAACAGCCCATCTTCTCCATATTGATAAAAATTGTTCCTTCGAGTGGCTTTTCAAAAAAGCCGAAATCTTTGCCATTTCAGCAAGATAGGAAACTTTCAATCTCCAGTCTCCCATTGTAGGCAAGATTGGATTCTTCCAGTTCTGGGCTATCAACAAACGAGCAGCAGTTAAACAATAAAGCATCAAATTTGTTTCTTTTACGTCTAAGTCTTGCACAATACCTAGAAGGAACAACTGTGGGAGAAATATAATCCTTTTTTTAAAAATTTGCTGTAGGTTCCACCACAGTTGTATCCAAAAAGCCTTAATAACCCTACAAGTCCACCACATATGAAAAA
>NW_015427782.1:0-1224 GCF_001527695.2 Protobothrops mucrosquamatus | reverse complement strand
TTCCTGTAGCTACCACAAATGTGGTTTCTCAGACCCAAATATGACCCCAAAGCAGTGAACAAGATAATGAACAGTGAACTAGGTAATCTCAACAAAACTAAAAGCCTTATAGCCAGAGGGTCCCACATGTCTACCCAGAGAGCAGCAGTGATTAGCTAGTAATTAAACAGGAAAGCCAAAGCTGCAGCAACAGTTGTTGGTCACCACACCATCCTTTCTTCTGTTGGGGCAACCAGCTAGACAATATAAATTTCCAGATGCTCATGTTATGTTTACTTTTAAAATATCTAATGACCTTCCATAGGAAAATTATGTTTGACCCAAGTACATGTAATTGTTTAGCAAACCAACTCTGTTTGGTATGATTGTATTTGTATGATTCTGTATGCCTTGTATGATTGCAGTTGCAAAGCCCTTTTTTTTTTTTTGAAGAGGCTATTTTTTTGCATTCCATCAATATTGCCCCTTGGGTTTTATTCTTACACAAGATTAAACTTTGTTTTTCTGGCATCAAACATTTTTCCCAGAGGGGGGAAAATAGATCTTGTGATATCCTGTGAGATTTCAGCAATTTTACCCTAATCTCAAATGATCCTGAGCAAGAATGTTGAATTCTCACGAGAATCCAACCAAGAACACTGACTTTTAAAGAAACTGCAGTTTTTTTCCCCTAAAAGCTCATATAAACTGTCGGCATCATTTGACTTTATATTAGTTGGTAAACTTGTAAGTTTTCGTTCATTTTATTTTTAAGATATTTTTATTTAAATCCATGGAGAGGGATCCATGGGAAGTATTTAAAATGCAATGGAAGTCGTGCCAATCCAAGTGCTAACTTATTAATCAAGTAGAAACCAATTATAAAACATGGAATGCCATGATTGGGAGAGAGGAAATTGTGTACTTCTTTACAAAAACACATGTGACTGTTTAAAACCTTCAAGAATTATGCTTTCAATTTAGTGTAAAATTATGTTGTGTAAGGGCTGAGGTTGACACTTGCTGACAAGTACAGCATAGGTGGCACCTTGCTCAATAGTAGTAACTGTGAGAGGGACCTCGGAGTCCTAGTGGACAATCACCTAAATATGAGGCAGCAGTGTGCTGCAGCTGCCAAAAAGGCCAACACAGTGCTAGGCTGCATTAACAGAGGGATAGAATCAAGATCACGTGAAGTGTTAATACCACTTTACAATGCCTTGGTAAGGCCACACTTGGAATACT
>NW_015427781.1:0-1224 GCF_001527695.2 Protobothrops mucrosquamatus | reverse complement strand
AAATGTTTGTATCAGTGAATGTTGCGCAGGGCTGGTTAAAGCTAACACTGAAATCTTTTGACACAGACTTTGTTTTAATCTGAAATAAATTTATATTTTAATGAAAATAAAATAAAAACTTTTGGTGTTAGAGAATATGCATTTTGTGCACATATGTATTTATATGTCTGTCCATCTCAAACAATGTGACTCTGAGTGGCATATAGAAATGCATAAATGATAGGATTTTGCAGGGAGGTGTGGGTGGACTGCAAACATCGAATTGAGTCTGACAAAAATCAAGGAACCAGTGAGTAGACTGGTCTCTTAGAATCTTTCTTTATAAGGAAAAGATAGGAGATCACACACAGGTGCTCTGGATGGCTGCCCCTCATGAAGAGACGAGAGAACTGCAGTTTTCCACAGGTTTAGGCCTTGGGAGGTGATGTTATCAGACATCATGCTTGCAACCACAGCAGAGACTTTAAACAACAAAGTCTCACCTTCCACTCACTTTTGTTTTGTGTAAGAGTATTCTTGTGTAAAAGTATATGTATTAAAAAAAGTAGCAAAAGTATTAAAGACAACAAAAAAATGAAAAAAGGTTATCATAATTAACTAATACAGAATAATATGGCCCATCAAATATACTAGGAAATCAAATGGGAACAGAACTGAAGATTTCTACAAATCATCCAACTGGAGATTCAGTTCAAATGGAGCCCAATATTGGGGGGGAGAGAGAGCCAGGTCCTAATCATCTTACTAAAGGCCTCTACGGTTGGGACCAAACCATATCTATGGGGAAAACATTTTCCAAAGCAATTCAAATGTTTTACACATAAGTAAAGTACATTTAAAAACCTGACAGACTGTTGTGGTTAGAGACGTTTGAAAGAATATTTGAAAAATTCTGAAATGTCTAATACCTTAACTAGAAACTTTAATTAATGAAGACACTAAAGGAAAGAAGCACTAGATTTATTCCTGTTGTTTTGTTCAATTGAATAGCATACAGTATCAGTTTGGTGTGAGATATCAACAGACCGGCCCGGGACTACCGGCTGGTGTTATGTAACGCCAGGTCCGTGGTAAATAAGGCCCCCCTCATCCAAGATCTGATTTTGGAGGGGGGTGCGGACCTGGCGGGTATTACCGAGACCTGGTTGGGCGTCGAGGGAGGAGTCCCTCTCGTAGACATCTGCCCACCAGGTTTCCAGGCATTTCACCAGCCGAGGACCCGGG
>NW_015427780.1:0-1224 GCF_001527695.2 Protobothrops mucrosquamatus | reverse complement strand
CTCGTGGACTTCAACTCCCAGAATTCCTCAGCCAGCATGGGGGAACTATGACCCCTTCATGACTCGTGGACTTCAACTCCCAGAATTCCTCAGCCAGCATGGGGGAAGCTTTGGCCCCTTCATGACTGGTGGACTTCAACTCCCAGAATTCCTGAGCCAGCCTGGCTCAGCTTGGAAACCTCTCCCTTTCCCCTCAGCATGGCTGGCTCAGGAATTCTGTTAGTTGAGGTCCACCAGTCATAAAAGAGCCCAGGTGGCGTACCCCTGACCTTGGGTGTTCAAAGGCTTTTCCTCTCTGATCCCAACTCCATTCCTGCCCCTCCTGATCCTCAAACGTCCCTCCAAAGGTCACTTGTGAGCACGGAGCCAGTAAGCAACATAAACTGTATGGATAAAATGAATTACAATATAAAGAATCTGTGTGTGGGGGAAGGGGTTAGAATAATTAAAATAATTTTAGCACAGTTTGAAATATTTTAATGTTGCTCTGCTTTAACCTTTCAATTATTTTTCACCTGTTCTGATAATCTGTAAGCCACCCAGAGTCACCCCATAGAAATGATATACAGCCCAGGAAATTAATAAATGAGTAAAACAAATAAATTTCTGTAAACTCCAAAAAAACCACTTGGTTTCTGCTAACTTTTAACTGCTTTTGGATACATCAGTGAACTCTTTGCCCTGTAATGACAGGACTGAGGCGTCCTGGGTGCCCTCTGAGCTGCCTGATTTTCTTGCAGATGTTTCATTCCCCCAACTAGGCAATTACATGTGGCTAGCACTGATGATGTTACCTAAAGGTGTGTGTGTGTGTGTTTCCAAAAGGCAACTGGACTTTGTTTCTCCTTGAAAACATTTTGTTTCTTATCCAAGAAGCTTCTTCAGTCAGAGCTGAGAATCTCCATAGGCATTCTGACTGAATGGTGGGGAGTGGAAGGATTTATATTCCTTGCAGTCTTCTGGTCATTAGCACTCTCTCTGAGAATGACTCTTGGAGTCACTTGGAGGCTTATCTGTGCCCTCAGAATCACCCGGATCAGAGTGCAGATGGGTGCGGAGCCTTCTTGGAGCTGCTGAAAGGACCGTGTTGCAAACGGGAGGTGGGTGGTGTCGTATCTTTCCCGCACTGTTGAGGGAGGGCTGTTCAGCGTTAATGTAGATGGCCTCTTTGGCCCCTCTTTCAAGCCAGTGGCCCTCTCTCTGTCCAGAATGTGGATTTTGCTG
>NW_015427779.1:0-1224 GCF_001527695.2 Protobothrops mucrosquamatus | reverse complement strand
ACAGTTGTTAAGTGAATCACTGCAGTTGTTAAGTTAGTAACATGGTTGTTAAGTGAAGCTGACTTCCCCCAATGACTTTGCTTGTCAAAAGGTCACAAGAGGGGATCACGTGACCCCGGGACGCGGCAAACATCATAAATACGAGAGTTGCCAAGCGTCTGAATTTCAGTCACGGGACCCTGGGGAGGTTGGCGTTGGTTGCAAGTGTGAAAAACGGTCATAAGTCTTTTTTTCCAGTGCTTTTGTAACTTCAAACACGGTCACTAAACAAACTGTTGTAAGTCGAGGACTACGTGTAACTGACTTAATATCTGGGATACAAATAGCTCTCTCCATCATTCATTCATTCAGGGCAGAAAGTGGAGATCTCAGCTTTGCGCCTGGAATCCATGATCCCGGACAAGAAGGATCTCACCAGCTTCTATCGCTACACTGGCTCTTTGACCACCCCTGGCTGCAGTGAGGAGGTGGTCTGGACCCTGTTTGAAGAAGCCATTGAACTTGGGTGGGAGCAGGTAGGAGAAATGGGGCTAAGACATGGCAGAAGCTGGGGGGGGGTCCTCAAAGCATTAAAAAAGGGCCCAATAAAGCAGTGGGGTGCAGTTATGAGCAGGGCCCTGGTTGCGCTGTTGCATCATAGGTTCTGCCTCTTTTGGGATCTGCGGGGGGTTGCACAATGCACGGGCAACTGAGGTGGGCTCGGATCCTGACGGGGCAAGGCTGTTTAGGGATCTGTTTGCCCCTTCTGAAGACGTCAGGGTTTTCAGCTGTGGGTTAACTTTCATGTTGGTAGCTTTTCGCTGCTCTGTTTTGGCTGCTGTGTTAGTAGCTTTTTGTGACGGGGTGGGTTTGGCAATGTTGTGAACCTCCTTGAATGCTGGCAGAGAACAGGAAGGAAGGAAGGAAGAGGAAGGGAATGTGTGTATGTGAGAAAGAGAGAGGGGGGGAATGGAGAAGGGAATGGAAAGGGGAAGGAAGGAAGGAAGGAAGGAGAAGAAGGAGGGAGGAGGTAGAAAGGAAGGAGGAAGGAAGGAGAAAGAAGTAAGGAAGGAAGGAAGGAAGGAAGGAAGGAAGGGAAGGAGGGGGAAGGAAGGAGAGGAGGGAGGGAGGAAGGAGAAAGAAGGAAGGAAGGGAAGAGGGAAGGGAAGGAGGGGAAGGAAGGAGAGGAGGAAGGAGGGAAGGAAGGAAGGAGGGATGGAGGAAGGAAGGAGAGAGGGAGGGAGG
>NW_015427778.1:0-1224 GCF_001527695.2 Protobothrops mucrosquamatus | reverse complement strand
TGAAATTAGGAGGTTTCCTTCGTCCTAACGGGCGATTGCCTTTCGCCTCGTTGTTCCTCCGGCATCCCCCTTTCTCACGCGTTGTCCTCCAGACTTCCCCGCGCCCCCAAAGGGTCTCCAAACGTGGAAAGATCAGAGTTAGGTGACAGAGCCTGTCTCCTTAACTCTGCATCGCCCTGGTGTCACCACCGGAAGTCAGTATTTATTTTTTAAATAATACCTTTCAGCACATTTTCTAAGATACGGATTTCTCTTGGGAATGAAAAGAAAGTGTGATCAGTAGGTTATATATTTAATGAATCACTTTCAAAATGTTGATTATTTTTTTCATTAGCAAGAATAATAATATATAATTGTAGTCACACCATTATGTAGAAATAAACTATTTTTTATTTGCTTCTTGTAATGTCAAAACTATGAATTGGCTTGAAATTCAAATTGAAAAGCAAATAAAAATATAAAATAATCTAAAAATGTTTGTCACTTGTGAAACAGATGAAAAAATCTTGGTGATTATTTAGGGTAGTAGTGATAGCTAGTGTCCCAAAGCCACAAATCCTCTCAAAAATTTGCCACTAATTTTCAGTTTTTGATAGGACAGAAGTGGGAAATTATGAAATATATTGTGAGTAACCATATTCATTGTATTTAATTGATACAACATGACTTTAATTAAATGTATATCTAAATGAAATCACATTTAGTTTCACTCAGAGTGTCATCTTTTTCTTTACTCTCCCTTATCCATATTTTTGTGAATATAGATTCTGAAATATCTGATAAGTCTTAAATGTAGCTGTTGGACAGAAAAAATATTGCACGCACCTTTATTCACAACAAGTGGTGTTGTGCATGTTCCAGCTGTGAACATCTTGACAAACATACATCTCACTATTTCCTATTAAAAAAAACTCCATTAAAGGAAGCTAGATTTGGAATTCAGATCAATAAAGGCACTAACGGTGAAATTGATAGGCAAGCCTTAGGTCCAATCTAATTCAAGATGCTAAGTGAACAATTAAAAATAGTTGAATTCAATAAGCAGAACAGTATGCATTTTCACTTGGAGATTTCTCGAGTCAGGCACAACTTTCAATAAGGCTCAGAGGTATACAAGGTTTAGGCCTGTCTAACTTCTAATATAAGCTATTATGCTACAGGTTGCCAGCTTTCATTTGAGTTTTGCTAACTATTAGAACTGTTCACATATAATACCTTCTTCTT
>NW_015427777.1:0-1224 GCF_001527695.2 Protobothrops mucrosquamatus | reverse complement strand
AACTCAAGGCCTCCTGTTTTCTAGCTTGGTGTCTTAACCACCACTAGACCAAACTAGCTCTCATATTGTTAACATGGTAGGTTCTATAAATTTACTATAACATTGGCATTGGTTTCTAATAGCGTTCCTTTGGTGTCCATGGTAAATGAAATTTCATATTCAGATCCAAGTTTTAATAACATAGCAATAGCAACAGCACGTAAAGACATATACCGCTTCAGTGCTTTACAGCCCCCTCTAATCAAGCATTCAAAAAACAAACAAAAAAGGATTCGGTTATAACCTAACTATGTTAAGACTTAAGGATCTTATTTCTTCATACAGACAACTAGCTAATAAAAATATTTACCTTCGTTTGCATATTTTTTCATATAAAAGGAACCACAGTGATCATCAATATTACATTCGTGAGTGTAATGCTAATACCGTACCAGGGTCTTCCTCCAAATGACGCCCCGAAAAACTCCCCAAAAGGGCAGCGGAGCCACCGCTTCCCCCACCCGATGGATTACCTGGATTCTCCAACAAGCCCTGGGAAATGGGGGGGTGGGGGGAGAGGACAAGAAATCAAGTCAATAAAAGCAAAGACCGACAGAGTTAAGGTTTGCGGAACAGGAAGCCGGAAGTTACGTATAGGGACAAAGGGAAAGGTCCCCTCTCAACGACATAGACTAAGTCTCGTCCCCACATGCTGTAGTTCCGTGTTTGGTGCGGGAGCCCTCTGAAAGAGTCAGTAGGCGGAGCTTCCCTGAAGTTCCCGCGGCCGCCGCCTCTGCTCTACGGTGGCCGGTCTCTCGATGATGGATGCTACGGGAAGAATCGCTTTGGTGCACGGCTGGTGGGTCGCAAAGGGCCGCCCGACCCGGCTGGAGGAAGTTGGGGACCCGCAATGTTTTGAATTAAAAGTTTCATACGTATTTAGGAGTAAACCTAAATACTCCAGATCGAAGTAAAACTCAACTTTCGTTGGAAAGTTGGCCGGGCTGTATCCCTGGGAGTCTCTCATTCCGAGCACGACTAGGCAAGGGTCCGCATAAAGACGCCCATCCAATGCTGGCGTTTGGGAGCGAACCCCTGGGCGTAGCGGAAAGGGCTGAAGGTATATACTATATATATATATATATATATACTATATACACACACTATATATATATATATATATATATATATATATATATATATATATATATATATATATATATATATATATATATATATATATAT
>NW_015427776.1:0-1224 GCF_001527695.2 Protobothrops mucrosquamatus | reverse complement strand
AGAGAGAGAGAGAGAGAAAGAGAAAGAGAAAGAGAGAGAGAGAGAGAGAGAGAGAAAGAAAGAAAGAAAGAAAGAAGAGAGAGAGAGAGAGAAAGAAAAAGAGAGAGAGAGAGAAAGAGAAAGAGAGAGAGAGAGAAAGAAAGAAAGAAAGAAAGAAAGAAAGAAAGAAAGAAAGCAAAAGAACTCAACGCAAACGATTTAAGTCTGACTCGTAAGCAGGGATCCAGAGATCGACCACACAACGTCCCCTCCACACTCGGCCAAACTTCTCCTCTCGAAGGCGGCAAGATACGCTTCCGGGGAATACTGGACTAGAATAACCCTTTGGCAAGTACAAACTTTACTCCCGGGTACCCGGCGAAATTGCAACCTTTGCGCAAGAGCTGTGAGAGTCTCCCGCTTAGATCCTGTTTTAAGTCCTCCAGCCGCCGATGCTCCAAGGACGGCGGGGGGTTTTTTTGGGTTGGTTTTTTTTTTTTTTTTTGGCCTCTTTTTGATCGCCCGCCTCAAAGTTCCTGGCCACAACGGGAAGGTGCCTGGGGAGAGAGAGAGAGAGGCTCGGAGCTCCTCTGGCTGTGGCGAGGTCTCGCTTTGCAGCACAGGAAAGGGGGGGGGAGAGGGGGAAGCGAGGTGAAAAGGGTGAACATCTTCGGCTTCCTTGGAAGAAGCCGCCTGGAAGAAAAAAAAAAAGGCAGCTTTGCAGAGCCATCCCGGGTGGAGCTGGAGGTTCCGTCCAAGAAACCTGAAGTAAGATAATAAGTCCAATGGAATGGAGTGGAATGGAATCACTTTTCTGATTATCTTTTCCAGAATCTTCCCAGTTATTGAGGTCAGTCTAATAATAGGTCTGCAGTTTCCTGGATCTATTTTTTCCCCCCTTTTTTTGAAAATGGTAACTACATCAGCTCTTTTCCAGACCTCTGGTAATTTCCTTGGTGCCCCAGGATTTTTGAAAGATATAGTTCAGTGGTTCTGAGTCCCAGGAGCCGCCAAACCCCCCCCCCTCTCTTTTTTTTTTCTTCTTCTTCTTCTTTCCTCGCAAGCAGCCACAGGGGAAGGGAAGGAGGCTAAAGGGCGAGGGTCCGCGCTTGGCCCAGGCTTCAAAGACTTCCGAAGTCTAGGGAGGAAAAGCAACCCGCCCGAAACAAGCCTCGCCGTCCCCAGGACTTCCTTTGTCGGATCTTTGGCCTGGGAACGGTACGGGGACCGGCTGCCATCGGCATC
>NW_015427775.1:0-1224 GCF_001527695.2 Protobothrops mucrosquamatus | reverse complement strand
ACTTACTATGGATGTAGCTTCCCCATAGCCATATGAACAAAATTCAGGCACTTGGCAACTGGCATGTATTTATAAGGTTGCAGAGTCCCAGGGTCATGTGATCATTATTTGCGATCTTCTCAGCCAGCTTCTGACAAGCAAAGCCAATGGGAGAAGCCAAATTTGTTTGATTCACTTACCTAATGCAGTGATCCGCTTAACAACTGTGACAAAGTTGTAAAATTGGGTGTGACTCATTTAACCACTGCCTTGCTTAGCAATGGAAATTCTACTCCCAATTGTAGTCATAAGTCAAGGACTTCTTGTATTTAATATAAATTCAATTTTGAACAAGCTCAGAAAGATTGCAGCAAACATTCAGCAATATCAGGCATCTTTGATTAGCATTTGTGAGCTCAGGGATGTGAAGAGGAAATGATAACATTTGATAATTTGAAGAAGAGGGATTGGATGGAGATATTCATGGCATGGAAAAACTTAGCATTCCGTAGCTAAAAGCAATAATATGTAGAATTTCATTGTAGAGTCCAAGAAAAATGCTGTGAATTTTGAGATTCAGTACCACCACATTGTTAGCAAAATTAGTTTTTCCATATACTGGGAATATGTGAGGGTAAATTCTGAAATTACACTGCAAACATTGGGTGATTTTTTTGAAATATTTTAAGGCTAGATTTTTAAAAAATGGTGTGTTAACCACCAGCATCATCTGCACTCAAAACACCCTGCATGCAGTCAAAAATAATCTGCTTGCAAATTTTGCTCAAAGGCATTCTTTCCATGAAAAATGAAACTGTCTTTCTTGTGACCTTTCCCAACTGGGCATGCAAATTTGTTGGACTTTTCAAAGGCGAACCATTCACAATTTGATGTGCTGTGCTTAATTGCAATGTCGCAGTTGGAGACCCAGCGTGAATAGTCCCAAATTGGTATCTTCTGGGAAATGTATGGCATGATCAGTGCTTTGGTTTTGCCGTAGGAATAGTCTGCAAAGGAATTTAATAGTGTCTCTAGAGGAAATTTGAGCTAAGAGTGGAGAATTGGAGCATTATCCAACCCTGTGGCCTTTATCTAGATTGCGATTCAGTACATATTTGGAAAATGACTGCTAATGTATCCTTGACATGGCTTATTAATAGAATCTTTACCAATAAAAGTCATCCTTATAAGTAGATTGCATTGGAATTAGGTTGTTTTGTTTATTCATTGGCTACTGTGTCTAAT
>NW_015427774.1:0-1224 GCF_001527695.2 Protobothrops mucrosquamatus | reverse complement strand
AGAAGCAACCTAGAACTAAGGAGAAACTTCCTGACAGTTAGAACAATTAACCAGTGGAACAACCTGCCTCCAGAAGTGGTGAATGCTCCAACACTGGAAGTTTTTAAGAAGAAACTGGACAGCCATTTGTCCAAAATGGTATAGGGTTTCCTGCCTGAGCAGGGGGTTGGACTAGATGACCTCCAAGGTCCCTTCCAACCTCATTATTATTATTATTATTATTATTATTATTATTATTATTATTATTATTATTATTATTATTATTATTGTTGTTGTTGTTGTTGTTGTTGTTGTTGTTGTTGTTGTTGAATGATATAGGGTCTTCTGTTTGAAAAGAGGGTTGGGCTAGAAGACCTCTGAGGTCCCTTCCAACTCTGCCATTCTGTATTCTGTTTCATCCTTGCCAAAATGAGTCTGAGGGAATATCAGACATCACAAAATCTACTGAGCTAAAGAACAGGCAGTGTTTCTCAACCTGGGCAATTTTAAGAGGTGTGGGAAGTCAGCCCCCCAGAAAAGGAAATATTAAAAGGGCAGAAAAATATATTTCCTCAAAGGATCTTAAAGAGGCAGAAAAGCATGCCCAGTTTTCTTAATAGCCCCAAGTCTCCCTCCCCCAAGCAGAAACCAGCTCTGTAGAAATGCAGATGTAAACCATTCAGGAAGATTGAAGCTAGAATATTAAGAAGACAAAGACACCTAAAATCTACATACCCCACCCAAACTCTAAGACAGGGCATAATAGGATTAACCCACAGATGCCAAAGGAACACAGGTCAAAATTCATGCCACAGGAACAACTCCACATAAAAGGCTCCAGAGCGTATAAAAAGCCACTCCCTACATGTGCTTGCTCTCTTTTCTTCCAGAACCATCTTTCTGTCTGGCTTTCCTCTTCAATAAACTGCAACCTTCTTTCTAAAGCAATCACCATGTTGTTTATTCCTGGCTTGGACTGAACCACGATGAAGACTTTTCCTTCAACAGAGGCATGGATTTCAACTCCCAGAATTCCCCAGCCAGCGTATCATATCATAGCTGGCTGGGGAATTCTGGAAGTTGAAATTCAGACGCCTTAACATTGCTCAGTTGAGAAAAACTGGAATAGAAACACTGGAATTACAGAATAACAGAACAGAATAACAGAGTTGGAATGGACTTTGGAGGTGGTCTAGCCCAACCCCCTGCTCAAGCAGGAAACCCTATATCATTTCAGAGAAGTGG
>NW_015427773.1:0-1224 GCF_001527695.2 Protobothrops mucrosquamatus | reverse complement strand
CTAATATGTGCTTCCTCCCCAACCTTTAATAAAAATGTTTGAGGTATTTTATTTAACTGCATTCTGATAAAAGAAATTATCATATCCAATGAACAGTAAACACACCATCTCAGACTTATTCAAACAAGGAAGAGGACTTAATTCACTCCAGGAAATGATGGAAAGAGATAAGTATCAGAAAGAAAATAAGATTTTTTTTAAAAAAAGAATGATGGGAAGAATAGAGGGAGTGGTCCTTGGTGCTCCCTGAGCTTGGTTGTTTACTTGCAGACGGTTCATTACCCAAACTAGTAGCATTGATGACGTTACCTAGTTAGGGTAATGAAATGTCTTCAAGAAAACAGTCTAGCTCAGAGAGCACCAAGGATCCCTCATTTTAACCCTGAGCTGCAAATATTCTCCTTCATTGAGAATAGAGAAAATTAAAAAAGAAGGAAAGGAGGGAGATAAAAAGGCTGAAGAGCTGCAAACTGTCTGAACACAGAGACTCACGTGGAGATTCGGGAGAACTATGACACAGATCATAAAAATAGATTAATACGGGTAGTTAAGGAAAGATAAAGATAAAATATGGAACTTAGGAGAAAGAGAATGTCTCTCAAACACAATAAAAAGCAAACAGGATTTTTAAAAAATCAACATTCTTCTATCCCACTGTAAATCAGGAGTTTATGTTTTAAAAAATAGGTTTCATTGTAATGATAAGGAGATCACTTTTTTAAAAAAATTATAAATGTCCACCCTGAAGAATTTGCAGGTGATAGTTTCTATTCCATCAGAAAGAAATTCTAAAAGTAGAAAGAATGGAGGCTTTGGTTTTTTGGGAAATGCCAATGATTGGTCCATTAGTGGGTGAAAGTGGCAAGAAGGTGACAAGCAACAGGGAGAAAGCGGAACTATTTAACTCGTTTTTTGCATCTGTCTTTACACAAAGGGAAAAAACAGACCAACCTATCAAAAATAGTGCCATAAAAAACAGAATAGAAACACAAGTTAAGATAGGCAAGAAAATGATAAGTGAGCATCTGTCCAGCCTAGACGAGTTCAAATCGCCAGGACCAGATGGATTACACCCCAAGGTTCTCAAGGAACTAGCAAATGTGATCTCTGAACCACTGAACTATATTTTTCAAAGATCCTGGAGCACAGGGGAACTACCAGAGGACTGGAAAAGAGCTGATGTAGTTCCCATCCTCAAAAAAGGAAAAAAAATGGACCCAGGAA
>NW_015427772.1:0-1224 GCF_001527695.2 Protobothrops mucrosquamatus | reverse complement strand
GGCAGGGCGGTTATCTGATGACGCGATGAGTGAGGCATAGTAGTTAGTCCTAGCCTCCCTCAGCGCCACTAGGTAAGATCTAAGATGTATCTTTACCTGTGTTCGAGCGGATTCGGTTCGGCTGTCCCTCCAACTGCTCTCTAGGCGTCTTTTCCGACGTTTCATCTCTCTCAGCCCCTCGGTAAACCAAGGGGATGGTTGAGATCCACGTCGGGTCAGAGGCCGCAAAGGCGCGACTCGGTCCAATGCTGCGGCGGCAGTTGTCTCCCATGCCGCCGCCTGGTTTTCCGCCGAGTCGTGGACCAGATCCTCCGGATATGGCCCAAGCTCCATCAGGAACCTCTCAGGGTCCATCAGTCGCCTGGGACGGAACCATCTTATCTTATATCTTACCTTACTCTTTCTTCTAAATATTATTCTAATCAGCTTTGTTATATGTCCTGTCAGTCCTAATGTTTTGAGACAGGATTACCTGCCCTTTTTTGTCATGCCACACATGATTTTATGCCTCTTGATTATATTCCCCCTCCTTGCCTTTCTTCTGAGCTAAAATATCTGAAATGTTTTAGCCTTTCCCTTTAAGGAAGGTGTTTGCATTGACTGACCATTTGGTTTCGCTCTTCTGAATGTTTTTCAGCCTTCTTTCTTTCCAGATGTGACAACCAGAACTCTTTGCTCTAATCCAGATGATGACATTGTGTGATGTTAGCAGTTTTATTTTTAACCTTTTGTCTTAATAAGAGTCAGTATGAAATTTACTGTTTACACAGCTGCCACAAACTGAGTTGTTACCTTTATTGAGCTGTCCACTATGGCCCCAAGACCTTCTCCTTGGTTAATTATAGACAGTTTGCACCCCATCAGTGCATATGTGATGTTAGGATTATTTGTCCAACTACACATCATTTTGTATTACTTAAGTGGGCCTACTTTGACATTTATTTGACCATTCATTTAAAGACATCTTTCTGCAGGTCTTCACAAACAGATTTGGTAATAAGCATCCTAAATAATTTGTTATCTTCCATAAACTTGGCCACCTATCTGCTTACCCAATATTAGATTCATTTACGAATGAATTGGGAAGCAGTGGTCCCAGCACATATCCTTAGGGATTCTTATTTCTCTCCATTGAGAAAATTGCCTATTTATTTCCACTTTTTGTTTTTAGGTTTTTAACCAGATAGCAATTTTTAAAAAAAGGGATTTGCCTTTGTATTCCCT
>NW_015427771.1:0-1224 GCF_001527695.2 Protobothrops mucrosquamatus | reverse complement strand
GACTGGATAGGAAACTGTGTCTTGATCAAAGGCAATGGACCGTTCTGGCCGAAATTCAAGACCCCCCATTTCTTCATCAGGAGGAGAAGGGAACCACCACCACCCCGACTCGACAGGAGACGATGACCCACCTGCCGTGTGGACCCCGGACTCCAGCGCGGAGACACTGGGGAGGAGAGCGGGGCAGGCTGAATGATCTACAGGAGGATGGGCAGACGGAGGACGCTGACCGCAGGGAGGGGGGGAGAGTTGCGATTGCGGCTCCGAGCCTCAGATCCCAGACCCCAGTGCGGACGCATTGGGGAGGGGAATGGAACAGACTGAATAGTCCACGTGGTAGCGGGCGAACGGAGGACGCCAGTCGAGGGGAAGGGAGGAAGATTGCGAGGAGTGGGGAGAGTGCCGAGAGGCAGGTTGCTAACTGGGAAGGAAGAGGTGAGGGAGCTGCAACCCCTATGCATTGTGTTTGCAATGGTAATTACACCGGAATAAAGGGGGGAGAAAAAGAAAAGGAAACAGACGGCTGTACCAACAAAAAGGAGACAAAAAGGGGGGGAAATGTTGGAAAGCGAGTTGGTGCGATGTATACTCGGCTATGGGCAAAGAAGCATGGGGCGGCATTGGAAAGGACCCAAGGGGAAAGGTACGAAGGTGGTATGGAAAGGAAAACGGAAGATGGACCTGAGTGTGCGAAAGGAGACTCCTCATTGATGTCTAACCTTAAAAAAGCAAAGCCTCCTGACGTTAGCCGTGTGGATGAGAGGTATGGGAGGGAGGAAGCTGTTACCAAGGAACCGGCATCAGGAATGTGCCTAGTCATGACCGGCCCAACAACGAGGTCAAGAAGCCGTGCGCACACGCTAGTCAAGCTATAAAAGTAACTCCCATGGACTGACATTTTGAGCCCTGAGGACGTCAGCAGGTGGCTGATGAAAGCTAGGCGTTTTAATTGGTTTTATTAGTAATTTTAGTAATTTTAACATTAAACCAAATTTTCTACCATATTCCCTGGTGCTCGTGTTTTTTCACTGTTTTAATATATATATATATATATATATATATATATATATATATATATATATATATATATATATATATATATATATGACTGATAGCACTTAAAAAAGTGAGCCCACCAGGAGAATTATGAAACCATAAAAAGGTTTAATAAATATAAAACGCCGAGCTTTCGCCAGGTCCTCCTGGCTTCATCAGGGCAAACTG
>NW_015427770.1:0-1224 GCF_001527695.2 Protobothrops mucrosquamatus | reverse complement strand
ACACTGCTGAACTTCTTTTCAGCACTTTGTAGGCATTAAAACAATGTGAAGAGTAGGGAGTGAAAAGTTTTAAAATTGGAACTTGGGTCTGTTCAGATTCATTAATATTTACCGTAAACTGAAATCTGGGTTATGCTCTGAAGTTTTCTGTTTCTTATTAATCATAATGGGTTATTTAAATTAGAAGACTATGATGAATACTTAATGTCCAGACCATAAACCATGATTAGAGGCATGTTTCATTAAACATAATGATTTATTTAAATTGGGAGACTATGATGAAAGCTTAATGTCCAGACTATAAATCACGATCAGAGGCATGTTTCTGATTCTGATCTGGAGGGCAAAATATTAGGGATAATTTTGTGACTTACAAATGGTTGTCTATGTCATAATAAGTTATTATGTTGGATTTGCAAACATGGTGCCTCAACACATCAATCTGCCCATGGATACCTGCCTCGCTAGATGCAAATACAGGTGTCCCTTTGTTAATGACCGTAACTGAGATTGCAAAGTTCATCACAAAGTACAACATCACATGACCATCACATCACAATTCCAGTTATGGTCATTAAGCATGACGTCAAGTAGTTGCCATTTGGATCCTCCTGACAGCTTTCTTAGTGACTTTGCTTGCAGAAAGCTAGCAATGAATGTCACAAATGGTGACTACATGATTGTGGGTGCCATGACTGTTGTAAATGTGAGCCAGTTGCCACCCAAATTGAATTCCTAATTTTGAGAAGTCATAAATCATAATAAGTCATTGGTGGTAAGTCTCTTCATTCAGTACTATTGTAAGTTTGAACAGTCTCTGAACAAATGGTCATTAATCATGTACTCACCATACATTACAGTGCCTCAAAAGCAAATAGGTGCTTCAGAACTTTCAGGAGTGTATACAGAATACCTTTCTGCAACTCCTAAATCAAAAATGGCTTTTCTCAGGATTATGCTGCAGCTATAGTGTGTAGTGGGGTGCCCCAGGGCTCTGTTCTGGGCCCAGTGCTCTTCAACATCTTTATCAACGATTTGGACGAGGGGATAGATGGGGAACTCATCAAATTTGCAGACAACACCAAGCTGGCAGGAATAGCCAACACTCCAGAAGACAGGCTTAAGATACAGAAGGATCTGGACAGACTTGAACACTGGGCGCTATCTAACAAAATGAAATTCAATGGTGAAAAAAGCAAGGTTCTACATTTAGGCAAGAAAAAC
>NW_015427769.1:0-1224 GCF_001527695.2 Protobothrops mucrosquamatus | reverse complement strand
GAAAGACAGGAAGGAAGGAAGGAAGGGGGAAAGAAGGATTCTGTACAAATTCCTTGTGTCCAATTACACTTGGGAAAGAAAGAAAGAAAGAAAGGAAGGAAGGAAGGAAGGAAGGAAGGAAGGAAGGAAGGAAGGAAGGAAGGAAGGAAGGAAGGAAGGAAGGAAGGAAGGGGGAAAGGATTCTGTACAAATTCCTTGTGTGTCCAATTATACTTGGGAAAGGAAGGAAGGAAGGAAGGAAGGAAGGAAGGAAGGAAGGAAGGAAGGAAGGAAGGAAGGGGGAAAAAGGATTCTATACAAATTCCTTGTGTGTCCGATTACACGGGAAAGAAAGAAAGGAAGGAAGGAAGGAAAGGGAAAGGATTCTGTACAAATTTTTTGTGTGTCCAATTACACTTGGGAAAGAAAGAAAGAAGACATAAAAAAGAAAGAAGGGAGAAAGAAAGAGGAAAAAGAGAAGAAAAGAGGGAGGGAAGAAAAGAAATAGAAAGAAAAAAGAAAGAGAGAAGGGAGAAAGAGGGAAGGAAAGAAACAAGAAAAAAAGGAAGAGAAAACAAAGGAAGGGAAAAAGGGACCAAGGGAAGGGAGAGAGAGAACGAAGGAGAAAGAAAAAAAGGAAAAGGGAGGGAAAGAAGGAAAGAGGAGAAAGACAGACAGACAGACAGAGAGGGCAGAAAGAGAGAAAAAAAGAGGGACAGAGGGAAGGGAGGAAAAACGAGAGAAACAAAAAGCGAAAAAGAAAAGAGGGAGGGAAAAGAGAAAGGAAAAAAGGAGGAAAGAAATGAAAAAGAGGGGAAAGGAGAGAGAGAAGAGCACGGCCCAGCCTGTCCAGCATCCCCCACTCGCAGACCCCCTTCCCCAATCCCTCCGCTGGGAGACCTTCATATATCGCCTCTCTGCATCCCGGACAGACCCCCATTCGGCATCCCGGACAGACCCCCCTCCTTCCCGCTAACCTCACCAGGATCTCCCACTCCTGGGGGTCCCCGGACAATCAATAACCCCCCCACTTTGTGTGCCAGGACGGGACACTCCTTGCCACATCAGCTTCGTCCAAGCTTGGCTTGGAAAAGCAGCAGGGACTGGTGTGTGTGTGGTGTGTGGGTGTGTGTAGGGGATACTGGTCCCTTGGGTCAGAAAACAGACGCGGCGACTCAGGTCTGTGGTTCAACAGGTCCAGCTCAACCGAAGGAATGCTTGAACGCCTCTGAAACAGGCCGAACA
>NW_015427768.1:0-1224 GCF_001527695.2 Protobothrops mucrosquamatus | reverse complement strand
AATAATAGTAAAGTTGGAAGGGACCTTGAAGGTCATCTAGTCCAACCCCCTGCTCAGGCAGGAAACCCTATACCATTTCGGACAAATGGCTGTCCAGTCTCTTCTTAAAAACTTCCAGTGTTGGAGCATTCACTGCTTCTGGAGGCAGGTTGTTCCACTGGTTAATTGTTCTCACTGTCAGGAAGTTTCTCCTTAGTTCCAGGTTGCTTCTCTCCTTGATTAGTTTCCACCCGTTGCTTCTTGTCCTGCCTCCAGGCGCTTTGGAGAATAGCTTGACTCCCTCTTCTTTATGGCAGCCCCTGAGATACTGGAACACTGCTATCATGTCCCCCCTCGTCCTTCTCTTCATTAAACTAGACATACCCAATTCCAGCAGCCGTTCCTTATATGTTTTAGCCTCCAGTCCCCTAATCATCTTTGTTGCTCTTCTCTGCACTCTTTCTAGAGTCTCAACATCTTTTTTACATCGCGGTGACCAAAACTGGATGCCGTATTCCAAGTGTGGCCTTACCAAGGCCTTGTAAAGTGGTATTAACACTTCACGTGATCTTGATTCTATCCCTCTGTTAATGCAGCCTAGCACTGTGTTGGCCTTTTTGGCAGCTGCAGCACACGGCTGGCTCATATTTAGGTGATTGTCCACTAGGACTCCGAGGTCCCTCTCCCAGTTACTACTATTGAGCAAGGTGCCACCTATGCTGTATTTGTGCATTTGGTTTTTCTTGCCTAAATGTAGAATCTTGCTTTTTTCACCATTGAATTTCATTTTGTTAGATAGTGCCCAGTGTTCAAGAAGGGGAGTATGAGAGAGAGAGAGATTTAGAAGTTCCCTCCTCGTTTTCCATAAATGAGTAACTAACCACAGGGGGGCTGACTTTTAGCCAAACAGGACGTTCCGAGGTCAGCATTCAACTACAATTCAAAAGTAATCAGCCTTCATCTTGATCAGATAGAACTTCACTGAAATGCACAAATGGTGCCTTCCACAACGCAAGGTCCTCAGGAGGAAGCAATCTGCAGCTCCCATCATTCACAGCCAGGAAAGGGGGGTGGGAGGAAGAGGGCTCCCTTGTACCCTTGTTCTGGTTAGTTAGCTGAGCTGCAGTTAAGTTTGGCCGTAAGTACGAACGCGGCAAGCCAGGTTCCTGTGCTGCTGATGTTTGATGCATCTCACCAAGGCTATCTTCTGCAGGAGAGGTAGCAGCTTGCCAAAGCTTGGGAGGA
>NW_015427767.1:0-1224 GCF_001527695.2 Protobothrops mucrosquamatus | reverse complement strand
CCCTCCCTCCCTCCCTCCCATCAGCTTAACTGCCTTGCTTTTCATGTTTATCCCTTCTGGATCAACTGATTAGAAGAGATTAAGGGTATTTTTGTGACATGGGATACAAAAAATCTTATCCCTTTAAACAGTTCAACTGCCTGTTATTCAGCCCTGAAAATACATTGCCGTGTTCAGCCTCCTTCCCTCCTCTGCAGAGGTGTTTTCACTGGCAACAGTGATAAATTGGGAAAGGGAAGTTTTACCCAGGATGTCTAACTTTTCAAGATGTGAGGGGGCTTATAACTTTCACTGGTCAATGAAGAGATAAGGAAATGGCTGAACTCTTGTCAGTTTTGCCTGAATTAAAAAAAGGGGAAAAAAAAAAGCAAGCCCCCCCCTTTGAATGTTTCTTGGGTGAAATCTATTAAAACAAAGAAAGAACCTCACCCTCTGGTTAATTTGTGCAAAAGGAAAATGAACAAGAAGAGGGGAGATTGGTGATTGGAAGGGAGGGAATAACAGAACAGAATAACAGACATGGAAGGGACTTTGGAAGTCCTCTAGTCTAATCCAACCCCCTGCTCAGGCAGAAGACCCTATACCATTTCAGACGAATGGTTGTCCAACCCCTGCTTAAAAATCTCCAATGTTGGAGCATCCACAACGTCCGGAGGCAAGCTGTTCCACTGGTTAATTGTTCTCACTGATAGGAAATTTCTCCTTATTTCTAGGTTGGATCTCTCTTTAATGATCTTTCACCCATTAACTTAACAAGGAGAGAAGCAACCTAGAACTAAGCATTAGTTCTCTCCTTATTAAGTTAATGGGTGAAAGATCATTAAAGAGAGATCCAACCTAGAAATAAGGAGAAATTTCCTATCAATGAGAACAATTAATCAGTGGAACATCTTGCCACCAGAAATTGTGGGTGCTCCATTACTGGATGCTTTTCAGAAGAGACTGGACAGCCACTTGTCTGAAATGGTATAGGGTTTCCTGCCTGAGCAGGGGGTTGGACTAGATGACCTCCAAGGTCCCTTCCAATTCTATTCTATTCTATTCTATTCTATTCTATTCCATTCCATTCCATTCCAGCCCCTCAAGTACTGGAAGTCAGTTATCATGCCCCCCCCCCAATCTTTCTTTTTGATAGACTTGCCAACGTTCCATGATTGTTCCACTAAAAAGATGAAATTCTTTGGCATATAGAGGCTGTTGAAGTGAGTGTGGTTAACTCTATAC
>NW_015427766.1:0-1224 GCF_001527695.2 Protobothrops mucrosquamatus | reverse complement strand
TTAAAACACCAGAGAATGACTACCTTCTGGACAATAACAGGTAGATATTGTTTTATTGCCATGGGGCTTCACCTAACTTGGGGGGGAGAGAGAGAGGGAGAGAGAATAGGCAAAGCCTGCAATCAATGGGGTGAAGGTGCAAAATAGGCAAGGCTTGTCAATATCTTGTGTGTGAAGTTTTGTCAATATCTTGTGTGTGTGAAGTCATAGAGTTTTCTTTCTTACTGCATTTATAGGGGCCTCCCTCCCTCCCTCCCTCCCTCCCTCCCTTCCTTCCTTCCTTCCTTTTTAGAATTTCCATTTCAGCAGAGGTGGATATTTTTTGCAGCGTGAGGCATGATAATGATGTCAACAGGAGAGTCAAGGTTGGAATATTTAGTGCTCCATTTTACACATTGGGCATAAGGTTAGGAGTAAGGCAGCTGAAAGTGTATTTTTTAAAAAAAATAAAAGTAGCAGTTACAAGTGGATGCTAAGTTTCAATTATGTGACCTGAACCTCCAGAAGTTACAAAAGAAGGAATCACGGAAATTGCAAGCGCCTGGTGTTGGAACTATGGTCTGTATATATAATATGTCACAAATGTTCATAGAGAGCTAGGGGAAGAGGGTACTAAAGGGATTTTAGGATCATGTCCTGGGCTAGGGATTGTATCTGAATAATCTTTCTAGAATCGTGTATCACCCCAGAACTCCCTCTAGAACAGACATGTCAAACTTGCGACGTCACATGATGTCGCGCAACGTATCAGGACGGTTTTGCCATTGCTGGCAATGGGATGGGTGTGCCTTCCTGATGATGCGTCGGGCCCGCGGGCCGGCAGTTTGACACCCCTGCTCTAGAAGGAAGAGGTGTTTGCTGAAAAGTGGGCCACCCGGAGGCTCCAACTGGTCCAGAATGCGGCCGCGCGGGCGGTGTTGGGAGGGACTCGTCGCTCCCATGTAACACCGCTGCTGCGCGAGCTGCACTGGTTGCCGGTGGCCTTCCGGGTGCGCTTCAAGGTGTTGGTCATCATCTTCAAAGCACTCCATGGCATCGGACCTGGTTATCTCCGAGACCGCCTTCTGCCGCAGATTACCTCCCATCGGCCGGTACGCTCCCACAGAGTGGGTCTCCTCAGGGTGCCGTCAGCCAGACAGTGCCGGCTGGCGACCCCCAGGGGGAGGGCCTTCTCGGTGGGAGCCCCCACCCTCTGGAACGAACTACCCCCAGAGATCCGGGTGA
>NW_015427764.1:0-1224 GCF_001527695.2 Protobothrops mucrosquamatus | reverse complement strand
TTCAGAGTGTAATGGAAAACACCCTGAGGGGTATTCCTGGTGTATGTCCTTATTTTGATGACGTTCTCATCGCTGGAGACTCTCCACAAATGCTGGCAGAGAGGTTAAGGGCTGTGTTGCTTCGTTTCCGAAGAGCAGGCCTTAAATTAAAACAGGACAAATGTAAGATTGGTGTGCATTCCACTGATTTCCTGGGATTTAGGATAGATGCTCAGGGTATACACCCGTCTGATGCTAAGCTCAAAGCTATTCAACAGGCTCCAAGCCCCAAGTCTAAGGGCGAATTGCAAGCCTTTTTGGGCTTATTGAACTTCTATCATGCTTTTCTTCCTCATAAAGCTGCTATTGCTGAACCCTTGCACAGACTTCTAGACAAAAATGCCTGTTGGCGCTGGACCAAAGTCCATGAGGCCAGTTTCAATGAGGTTAAGGCCTTGCTTACATCCAATGCGGTGTTAGCTCATTTCAATGAGCAGTTGCCAGTGTGTCTGGCTTGTGATGCTTCCCCCTATGGTGTGGGTGCGGTGCTTAGCCATCTGACGGCTGATGGAACTCAGGTTCCTGTGGCTTATTATTCTAGGACATTGTCTGCTGCTGAGCGTAACTATGCTCAAATTGATAGAGAGGCTTTGGCTATTGTGGCTGGAATTAAAAAGTTCCATGATTTTATCTATGGCCGCCACTTCACGGTCTTTACAGACCACAAGCCTTTGCTGGGGTTATTCACTACCTCTAAACAAACACCTCACATCCTGTCCCCTCGTATGCTGCATTGGTCCATTTTTCTGTCAGCTTATGACTATTCACTAGTTCACAAACCTGGCAGAGAAATGGGTCATGCTGATGGATTAAGTAGGCTGCCATTGCCTACTGTGGAGCCTGATCCCGCCCCTGCTGTACACATATTGTCAATTCAGGAATTGCCTGAGTGTCCCCTTAATGCTAGGGATGTGGCTGCTGAAACTGCCACTGATCACACGCTCAAACGCGTGCTGACATGGGTGCTGTCAGGATGGCCTGACAGATGCCCTGAGGAGGACTTTCAACGCTTCTGGGTCAAGAGGCACGAGTTGTCCACTTTCAATGGCTGCCTCCTCTGGGGCTCTAGAGTTGTGATTCCGGCCTCATTGAGGGCTAGAATCTTGGTCTCATTACATGAGGGTCACCCTGGAATTGTTAGGATGAAGGCGCTTGCGCGCAGCCATTTGTGGTGGCCTGGCATTG
>NW_015427763.1:0-1224 GCF_001527695.2 Protobothrops mucrosquamatus | reverse complement strand
CTGCAGCAAACTCCGCCTGTGTCAGGGATCTAAGTAAAGTTAGGGGACGTTGTCGTCTCCATCAAACTTCCCGGATAACCGTGGCACGGCCATTCCCTCCTCTTCACCTGCAAAGTGCCTATGAGAACAAGTTGAAAGTAACTGCTTAAGAAGGAAAGTCTGCAAAAAGGCTTTGGTCGCGGTGCCGGTATTACTCAGAAGTGCCTGGAAGCGCCCCTCACCCTATGCCAGTGTTTCTCAACCTTGACAATTTTAAGGCATGTGGACTTCAACTCCCAGAATTCCACAGCCAGCGATGCTGGCTGTGGAATTCTGGGAGTTGAAGTCCACATGCCTTAAAATTGTCAAGGTTGAGAAACACTGCATGCTCTTAAGGAGTTCCCCGTGTGAGCTCCGTCGCTGCCTTGGAGAAGCATGACACAAATTAATCCGGCGACAGGTCCCACGCCCCTTTTGCCCCCGAGCCTGACCCGAACCTAGCTCCTCCCCCCCAGGCGGGGCAGGAGGCGGCCGGAGCGGCTCTGACAATCCCGAGAAGCCAGTCCGCTTCTGCTCCTCTCTTCCCCGAACCGAGGAGGCGAGGATCCGGGGCTGCCGGAACGAGACTTCGTGCTAAGGTAGCCTCCCGCCCTGGGCCGGGTAAGAGGAGCACCTGGTGGATGCGACTAGGGCTGGAGCAGCTAGGAGCGCCCCTCGAGTAACTTGGCTTGTTGGCTAGGGAGAAGATGGAGGAGGAGGAGGAGGAAGAGGGTGGCGTTGCGGTCGAGGATTGCCTGGGCGCACACGAGAAATTGGGCAGGGCTAGCGTGACTGTCCTGAGGAAACGAGGTGGTCAGGTCGCTTTTAAAGGGGGAGTGGGTGTCAGAAGCCCCCCCCCCCGATGACTTGCAAACCCCTCTTATGTAGTTGCTCTGGACTGCAGCAAAACTTGGCCGAGATTCGCGTCGAACCCCCCACTGTTATTGCCTTAGCTTTTGCTGGGCTGCGTCCCACGCCCACGCGAGGAGATCGAAGAGGGCCGAGAGACCCCCGACGGCTCTGAACTGCGTTTAAAGTGGTGGCGCGCCTTACCAAGTATTTTTTTTTTTTTTTTCAACAAAATTTTTATTGGTTTTATTTTACATGGTGGCAAGGCCATCAATTAATCAAAACAAAATCATATTTATACAATTCAAATTATTTCAATATAATTAACTCAGTTATACATATAAATAATCTATTATT
>NW_015427762.1:0-1224 GCF_001527695.2 Protobothrops mucrosquamatus | reverse complement strand
CACTGGGTGAGATCATCCGTGGTTTCGGGGTGGAGTTTCATCAGTACGCAGATGACACCCAGCTGTACATCTCCACCCCGGACCACCCCAACGATGCCGCGGAAGTGATGTCCCGGTGCCTGGAGGCCATGCGAGTCTGGATGGGGAGGAACAGGCTTCGACTCAACCCGTCCAAGACCGAGTGGCTGTGGTTTCCGGCATCACGACATAGCCAGTTGGCTCCATCTCTGGCTATCGGGGGCGAGTCATTAACCCCCGCGGAGAGGGCCCGCAACCTGGGCGTCCTCCTGGATGCTCGGCTGTCTTTAGACGATCATGTGATGGCCGTGGCCCGGGGGGCTTTTCATCAGGCTCGCCTGATACGCCAGCTGCGCCCCTTTCTGGATCGTGACGCTCTACGCACGGTCACTCAAGCCCTCGTTGTTTCCCGCCTGGACTATTGCAATGCTCTCTACATGGGGCTCCCCTTGAGGTGCACCTAGAGGCTCCAGTTAGTTCAGAATGCGGCCGCACGGGGGATTTTGGGGGCCTCTAGATACTCCCATGTAACACCTCTCCTGCGTGAGCTGCACTGGCTGCCTGTGGCCTTCCGGGTGCGCTTCAAGGTATTAGTAACAACCTTTAAAGCGCTCCATGGCAATGGACCTAGGTATTTGCAAGACCGCCTCCTACCAAATACCTCCCTTCGACCAGTCCGCTCCCACAGAGAGGGCCTCCTAAGGGTGCCGTCGGCCAGTCAATGCCAGCTGGCAACCCCCAGGGGGAGAGCCTTCTCTGTGGCAGCTCCTGTCCTCTGGAATGACCTACCCCCCGACCTACGTACAACTGCGGACCTGCGCCTCTTTCGCTGAGCCTTGAAAACCCATCTATTCCATGCGGCCGGCCTGGCGTAGTTTTGATTGTGTTTTGGTAGGGGCTTTTATATGGGGTATTTTAGAGCAGGCTTTTTATTTAATATTTATTGTGATTTTTATTATCGCCTGTTCACCTCCCTGAGTCCCGTAAGGGAGATAGGACGGTATATAAATAATAATAATAATAATAATAATAATAATAATAATAATAATAATAATAATAATAATAATACAGAATGGATAATTCTTGATTCTTGTAGAAACAACTCTATCAACTTCAGTCTGTCTCAGCAATTGGCTGGCAATGGGGCTGTGGCTTCACTGAGAGAACATATCCTTAGTGAATAGTAAGTGGGCTGTTTTTACAATA
>NW_015427761.1:0-1224 GCF_001527695.2 Protobothrops mucrosquamatus | reverse complement strand
ATGTCATTGTTATATTGCGCCCTTGGGATTTTGTCTGCATTAAATGAGAACAATGGTATATTACACAACACAGAGTGTAAAACTTTTCATTAAACCCAGTAGAAAATTTCAGAGAACATCAGCTTTCTTTAAAAAATGAAATGTCTTCAATCAAGACCTGTTGTCCAGGGATGAGTATATAATTTTCAAAAGGCTAATTATATGGCCTATCACCATCTATGAAAAGATCAACCCTGGACATAAAGTAGTCCATCTCCTTCCTATCTCATCCCAGTTAATTCTTAGATGTAACAGGAACTCAGAGATGATCTTGAGGTATGAGAGAGCCATTAAAGGAGGGAAGAAGGAGAAGCGAGCCAATAAGAACTTGGAGAAAGGATAACACAATTCTGAGATGGATGGAAGCATGAGAAAGATACTCAAAATAAGCAAAATTGTTTAGAGTAAAGTGAGTCAGGGACCAAGCTCCCAAAATTCTGGTTTTTACAATAAACAGCATTCATGGTACCACCCCCCACATTTATTTCTTGAACTAGTCTACCTCAAAACATTGAGATTAGCAATCTGCAGTAAGGAAGAATCCAGAAGAAATGGCTCTTCTGTGTTCACTAATAGCAAAGAACTTACCAAGAATCTGCCTACTTACACAGAAGAGTATGGTATAACCACTATTGTAACATCCTACAATGTCCCATAGAAATATTACAACGGGGAGCTAGGACAGTTGGAGTTCATATCCTGAAAACTATAATTATGGAGGACCTACAGTATGTATGATAGCAACAGTTCTTTAAAATGATTTTCTTTACCATGCCCTAAATCTGTTAGATTTTGGAAGAAAGTAGTGGACTATATAAATATGATTGCCACAAAAGCTAAATTTTTCAGAGGCTAAAATTAGGATGGCATTCTCTAGACTATTTATTATGATGATGATTGGTCACACTCAGCCAGATGTTGAGACTGGATTTAAATTTTTCATACACTTACTGAATCCTTCCCTAGGACCTAGTATAGGCAGATGTTGTTTGATGGTGTTAAAGGTATCATCACAAGATGTAAGCTGTTCTGAGTAAAGCTGGCTTCTATTATTATTAGTTTTTATCTATATCTCTATCATCCCTGTCTGTCTGTCTGTCTATCTATCTATCTATCTATCTATCTATCTATCTATCTATCTATCTATCTATCTATCTATCTATCTATCTATCTATCTATCTATCT
>NW_015427760.1:0-1224 GCF_001527695.2 Protobothrops mucrosquamatus | reverse complement strand
AGAAATTTAAAACAATTAGTTCCCTTCAGTAGTTTGAATAGCGCAATGAGAAGACGAACGCTGGTAGATGCATGCATTTCGTATTGTCTCATCAGTACCGTTACAATAACAAGAAATTCTTTATATAGGTGTCGGTGGGTGTTACCAAACGAATCGTATTGAGCCTGAGGTCCGGTTGTGATGGCCCTAGGACCACGGCAACCGAAGGTTGACAAATAATTGTTTTTGCACACACAGAGATGGCTTAACGCGGTTTATTGCGACGGCTTCGGCAAATCGCAATAGACGCGAATTGGTGTGACGTAACAGGATCCGGAACGCCGAGATAAGATTAGTCCGATGATGTGTCGCCAAAATGTGCCTGGCAACAGATGACGCCGGTGGCTTACGTGGGCACGGAATAATGGAGGGTGGGTGGGTGGCCTCGCGCTGAACCCAGTTTGGTAAGTGTTCCTTCACTCTGGAATCCAAGACCCTCTCGGTTCGGCCTATGTAACTGACTCCACAGTCACACACAAATTGGTAAACACAGTGGGATTTGGCGCCGATGGGTTCGTCTTCCTTAACTGAAGGTAACCACAGTTTTCGGGTTCTATTGAGTACTACGGCTTCCGCGGCACAGTACGTCCTCTGAACGGCTGAGATTAGGCGTTTTGTCGTCCTCATTGTGGCAGCGTTACCCTTGAATGGGAGTTCAAGATATACCTTTTTCTTTGGTGCTGTCAACACCGTTTCTTTAGGCAATCTAACCTGACTGTGCTTCTCGATGAAACGTCTTGGGTAGCCATTTTCCATGAGCGTTCTGGTGATTAGTTCCACTTCCTCAGCCAAACAATCACTGGAACAGATACGTCTGGCACGAGTGAACAATGTTTTCACCAACGCACGCTTGTGTCCCATCGGTGTGAAGCTAGTGAAGTGCAGGTATTGACCTGACCATGTCGGCTTCCGGTACACTGATCGCTTGATGAGCCCGTTATCTCGGCGACTAATGAGAATGTCCAGGTATGGAAGGCATCCATTCGACTCTAACTCACAGGTGACCTTCAGGTTCATATGGACGCTATTTAGCTTTTCTAGCAGGCGTTTGATCTGCGTCCTTGATGAACCAAATACCAGGATGTCGTCCACATATCGTTTATAAAACGGGAGTTGAGAAATCTCTCCGCTCAGTCTTCTTTCGAGCATTAGCATAAAGAAATCGGCTAATACGGGGCCTAGTGG
>NW_015427759.1:0-1224 GCF_001527695.2 Protobothrops mucrosquamatus | reverse complement strand
ACCTGGGGATTGTCAGGCCCGGCGTTCGTCCGGTCTTGCGCCATCCGCCTCCCACAAGGCAGGCCCCCGCCCGGGGAAAAGTCATCAGCAAGCCATTAACAAGGTCATTAGCCAGTTCGGGCAAATCTCCGCCCAAACGCGCTACACGGCGCGGCGCCTCCTGATGATGTCAGCCAGGATGGTGGAAACTGAGAGCAGCAGCGCCGCACCAACGGGGCGGAGGCGTCAGCCGGAACGGCCACAACGGCGGGCGCCGGAGGCAGCAGCGCATCCACAATGGAGCGGAGGCTTGGGTACGGAGGGGGGTAAGACACTCAGGGCCTGACAGAGAGGAGAGAGGGAAAGAGAAAAAGTGGAAAGAGAAAGAGGAAAGAGAAAGGGGAAAGAGAGAGAGAAAGTTAGAGGAAAGAGAGGAAGAGAAGAGAAAGAGGAAAAAAAGAAAAAGAGAAAAGAGAAAAAGAGGAAAAGAGGAAAGAGAGAAAGAGAAGAGAAATAGAGGAAAGAGGAAAGAGAAAGAGAGGAAAGAGGGAAAGAGAAAGAGGAAAGAAAGAGAGAAAGAAAGGAAAGAGAAGAGGAAAGAAAGAGAGGAAAGAGAAAGAGAAGAAAAGAGGAGAAAGAGAGGAAAGAGAGAAAGTTAGAGGAAAAAGAAAGAGGAGAGGAAAGAAAGGAAAGAGGAAAGGAAGAGAAAGAAAGAGAGGAAAGAGAAAGAGAAGAGAGGAAAGAGAGAGGGAAAGAGAAAGAGAGAGAGAAAGAGAGAGAGGAAAGAGAAAGAGAGGAAAGAGAAAGGGAGAGGAAAGGGAGAGAAAGAAAGCAAGAGGGAGAGGAAAGAGAAAAAGAGAAAAAGAGAAAAGAGAAAAAAGATTGAGAAAGAGAAAGGAAAGAGAAAGAGAGAAAGGAAAGAGAAAGAGAAGAGGAAAGGGAGAGGAAAGAAAGAAGAGAAAGAGAGGAAAGAGAGAGAAAGAGGAAAGAGAAAGAAAAGAGGAAAGAGAGAGGAAAGAGGAAAAGAGGAAAGAGGGAGAGAAAGGAGAGGAAAGAGAAAGGAAAGAGAGAAAGAAAGCGAGGGGGAGAGGAAAGAGAAAAAGAGGAAAGAAAAAAGATTGAGAAAAGAGAGAGGAAAGAAAGAGGAAAGAGAAGAGAAAGAGGAAAGAGAAATAAAGGAAAGAGAGAGGAAAGAGAGAAAGGAAAGAGAAAGGAAGGAAAGAGGAAAGAGAAGAAAAGAGGAAA
>NW_015427758.1:0-1224 GCF_001527695.2 Protobothrops mucrosquamatus | reverse complement strand
ATGCCGGCCCGCAGACCGGACGCATCACACCAAAACCACGCCTACCCCATTGCCGGCAATGGGGGAAAAGTCACGATACATCACGTGACATCGCGAGTTTGACATGCCTGATATAAGTGGTTATTTTACTGTTTCAGCAATGGCTTCCCAGCATTCTGAGGCATAAGCTCAGATAAATAATAGCTTTATTTTAAATAAAACTACTATTTAAGCCTTAAAGTAGGCTTAACTAGATTAAATCTTCCAAGAAAGCTCAACTGTTCCAAAGGGGGGGGGGAAGGAAAATCAATCCCATAACTGCTTAAATGCATAGTATGATTATTCCCACTTTTTATTTCTAGTCTTGTGGTATCCATTAATCTTTCTAAACAAAAAACAGGGTGGCCCGTAGCATGAAAAAAATGTGATTACCAATTCTTCTGTTAATCCAATTCAAGCAAAACAGGTAAGTGCAATTTATGAAACAATTTACAACAAATTTACTTAGATTCTATTGTCTGATTTGGCAGTATTTTAGCTTCCAGTTCCCCTTCCTTGTGTGAACAGGATACGGTGATGGGAAAAATAGTGGACAAGTAGAGTGAGTTGTTCTTGGAACTGGCCTCCCATTTTGCTGACACCAGTTTAGCTAAAGGAAGTTGCACTGTCAAACCTTGGACTCTAGCCTGTAAGCTCCAGCAAAATTATGATCAAAGTCAATAAAAGAGGTTATCTAGAAATGTAACAGAAGAGATTGGACTGTATTTAAGAGTTTGTCAGGGTTTGCTCATCACTGAAACCACATTCAAATATGCACGCATGATGCTTCATAAGGAGCTCTCCAAGGTGCTATCAGCGTGACTTGGTCTTGATGATCAAAACTTGCATCATACTTTGCTTTGCATTATCTCATCAGCTCCAAAATTTGGACTTGATGAATTTTTTCGTGCTTCTTTTCCAGGAACCAGAACTTACACTAGCAGAATAGTTTGCACAGACTCAGTAGCACTTTCTTCACATTGGCTGACTGAGTTACCACATGACTTTTCCTGCTCATGAATATTCCAACACTCCTCCCTTCATGACAGGAAGAGACATCAGACCTATAGACTTAATACATTTTCCATAGTGAATACCACCCAATGGTTTAGTCATCATGTCTGCCAAATTATCCTCAGAAGAACAATGATGTAAACTAATCAATTTTCCTTTTACAGCTTCCCTGACATTACAATACTTAATGTC
>NW_015427757.1:0-1224 GCF_001527695.2 Protobothrops mucrosquamatus | reverse complement strand
TGGATGGTGGGGAATGGAAAGATTTATACTCCTGCAGACAGCTGTTTATTTGCATTCTTTTACAGAGTCACTGAGGCCACTTGGAAGATTATCTGTGTCCTCAAAGTCACCTGAGTGGTGGAAATGGGTCTGGACCCTTCTTGGTACTGCTGACAGGACTGTGTTGTTGACTGGAGATAGATGATGTCGTATTCTCCCTTCCCCCCCCCCCATTGAAAGAGGGCTGTTCAGTTTTGACATAGATAGTCTCTTTGAACCCTCTTTCAAACCAGCAGTCCTCTCTGTCCAAAATGTGGACTTTGCTGTCTTCAAAAGAGTGTTCTTTGTCTTTTAAATGCAGATGGACTGCTGAATCTTGTCCTGATGGGTTTGTTCTCCTGTATTGTGCCATGCGTTTATGAAGTGGTTGTTTTGTTCCCCCAATGTACAGATCTGCATGTCTCACTGCATTGTACTGCATATACCACATTGCTTAGTTTGCAAGGAATATAAATTCTTCCATTCCCCACTATCTGGTCAGAGATGAAGAAGCTTCTTGGATGAGAAATGCAACGTCTTCAAAGAAAAACAAGAAAGTCCAGTTGCCTCTTGAAAAAGCACTTTTGGGACAATCATGACCTAGATTACTGAGAATTTCCATAAATGCTTCCCCAATTCCTTATTAACATCTGTAGTTGGAAAACTTTTGCTTGTGAACCCATTTGGAGTATAGGTCCTAAGCCCCCTCTGAGTGGTCCCTTCATTTCTGAATTGTTCTAGTTATGATTCTTTGTTTCAGCTTAATTGACGTTCTTGGCCTTTTTCTGTCATTTTACTGCTCTGCGTTCCTCACTATCACCACCTTCCTTTGTTAAATTTTAAATGATTCCCCCTTTTTGATTCATTTTAACAATCAAATGCAGGCTATTATACAAATGAATGTTTCTGGCACCTATCTCTCTTACCTGTGTTGTAAATCACTTCAAATGACAATGCTTGTGACAATGCTTCAGTTTTCTTACTACTACAGTAGTTTATTTATTTATTGGATTTTTACCCCGCCCTTCTCCTTGCGGACTCAGGGCGGCTAACAGCCTGATAAAAACAAATACAAAAAATACCAAAATACTATCATTAAAACATAATTAAAAGGAAATATTAGATTGGCCTTTGTTATTTTAAAATTATGTTTAAAACCCCGCTAAAAATTACCCCTTAGGCCAGTCCTGCTAGTTGAAATAGCCA
>NW_015427756.1:0-1224 GCF_001527695.2 Protobothrops mucrosquamatus | reverse complement strand
CCAACAAATTCAGAGTGCTTGGGTATGGTTAGGAGGGCACTTATTTTTCTAGGCTGCCCTATCTATGTTTCCCTGTAAAATACATTGGAAAATCCCATAGGAGGAAAATTCCACTTAGGGTTAGGGTTAGGTCACCATGAAGTCATAGAGCAAAATGGACATTGCCAATGAACTCGGAGTGCTTTGGTATGGTTAGGAGGGCACTTACTTTTCTAGGCTGCCCTATCTATGTTACCTGGAAAAATACATGGGAAAATCCCATTGGAGGAAAAATCCACTTAGGGTTAGCGTTAGGTCACCATGAACTCATAGAGCAAAATGGACATTGCCAATGAACTCGGAGTGCTTGAGTATGGTTAGGAAGGCATTTACTTTTCTAGGCTGCCCTATCTGTTTCCTGGTAAAATACATTGGAAAATCCCTTTGGAGGAAAATTCCACTTAGGGTTAGGGTTAGATCACCATGAACTCATAGGCAAAATGGACATCGCCAACAAATTCAGAGTGCTTGGGTATGGTTAGGAGGGCACTTATGTTTCTAGGCTGCCCTATCTATGTTTCCCGGTAAAATACATTGGAAAATCCCATAGGAGGAAAATTCCACTTAGGGTTAGGGTTAGGTCACCATGAAGTCATAGAGCAAAATGGACATTGCCAACAAATTCGGAGTGCTTGGGTATGGTTAGGAAGGCACTTACTTTTCTAGGCTGCCCTATCTATGTTTCCTCGAAAAATACATGGGAATATCCCATTGGAGGAAAAATCCACTTAGGGTTAGGGTTAGGTCACCATGAAGTCATAGAGCAAAATGGACATTGCCAACGAACTCGGAGTGCTTGGGTATGGTTAAGAGGGCATTTACTTTTCTAGGCTGCCCTATCTATGTTTCCTGGAAAAATACATGGGAAATTCCCATTAGAGGAAAATTCCACTTAGGGTTAGGGTTAGGTCACCATGAACTCATAGGGCAAAATGGACATCGCCAATGAACTCGGAGTGCTTGGGTATGGTTAGGAAGGCACTTATTTTTCTAGGCTGCCCTATCTATGTTTCCTGGTAAAATACATTGGAAATTCCCATAGGAGGAAAATTCCACTTAGGGTTAGGGTTAGGTCACCATGAACTCATACAGCAAAATGGACATTGCCAACAAACTCGGAGTGCTTGGGTATGGTTAGGAGGGCACTTATGTTTCTAGGCTGCCCTATCTATGTTTCCTGGTAAA
>NW_015427755.1:0-1224 GCF_001527695.2 Protobothrops mucrosquamatus | reverse complement strand
ATCCAGCCTTTCATGAACAAGACCAACGAGACGCAAACGTCCCTGAACGGCATTTATCAGCCGCCCATCCACTTCGAGAACAGCGAATTCTACGGCTTCTCCGAGTTCTACTACTGCACCGAGGACGTCTTAAGGATGGGAGGAGATTACAACGCCGCTCAGTTCCTCAAAGCTGCAAATGTAAGGCCACAGGCCTTCCGCTTCCAGGTTTGGCTGAGAAATGGAGAGTAACTTCAGCACGACAAGGAAATCTAACCCGATTTTCACATATAAGCAGGCCGCACAATAAAAACCCCAAATTAACACATTCTGCAACGTCAGAATGTCTGCCATGTCAGAATGTTATAGTCTCTCGTATGGTAATATTGATTTTAAAAGGCTCTTTATTGTATATACTGTAGTGTACCACAAGTAACAGGGCAGCCAAAATTTGTCAATAAATCAGGAAATAAATATTTAAGATGATAACTCATCTCTATATAGGAAATAATAACGATAATAAAATAGAAACCAGAATAACTGAGTGGTAACTGATCAATTTTGACCAACTGCACTATTACATCTGTATGTGCATTTGTATAAATAACCTGCGTATCTTTATTTCCGTAATGTTTTTCCTCAGGAATATTGTGCCACAAAGTGGTCTGTTCTACGGGAAAGATTTGATCATGGCCTGTATGCATCCCATGCAGATCTCCATCGACTGAAGTAAGCATTCACATTCTTCTGTGCCTAAATGTGGTCAAACAGTCCTTGCCAGAGAGAGACCCCAAAGTAAATTCCTTAAGTAATTGTTTCAAGGAAGCCAATATTTTGATTCCCCCCCAAAAAATAAATCTCTGAGCTGTTGAGCACTCTTAAAAAGAATGTAAAGAGGCTATATATTCACTAGGTGAATTTGATTTACACAATTCAGTATTACGTGATTAATTATTTTCATCCAAGATTTTGCTTGATTTAAAAACAAGTCACTCTTGCACAATTTGTGTCAGCATAATTTGCAACAAAATCTAGAAACACACCAAGACATCTTTTTCCCAAAGCCCAAAGTCTTGCTTTCTTTTTTGCAACTTTGCTTTATGCATGATTTTTAGACAAAATAATCCTAACATAAACTGAAAGAAGCTTATGACAGATGATAGATAAGCGATAGATAGATAGATAGATAGATAGATAGATAGATAGATAGATAGATAGATAGATAGATAGATAGATAGATAGATA
>NW_015427754.1:0-1224 GCF_001527695.2 Protobothrops mucrosquamatus | reverse complement strand
TCTCGGTTGCAGTCGCTTAATACCACTCAGGCTTTCCACTCTGCGGCTGGAGGATTCCACCTCCCAATTCTTTAGACACTTGTGAGGGAGAAGTTATTTTCTGCTCTATGCCTTCTGGGCTTTCCCCACCATATAAATAGAACTAATTACAAGGATTCCGAGCTATTGAGGATTTCTCAGTAATTAACAGTTTACAAAAACTGCCAGTAGGTACTCAGAAATGATTTAGTCAATCATCAGCTAGCATCTGCAACTATTTAGTAAAAAAAAAAATCTGGCATACAGGAGACATATTTTACTGTTTATGCATTTAGTGATTTAGCAGAAGCCAGTTTATGAGACTGAAAGAAATAAAAGGCTGACTCGGGGATCTGGCTTCCCTTGACCATTCTAGTTAGATCCCATCCATGGTGGGTGAATAATCTCATGGATTGATCAATGATTGCTCTCATTTTGCATTATGCCTACCAGCCTCCCTTCTGGTAGGTGAGAAGATGGCTAGTCCTGTGGGGGGTGTGTGGTTTGCCGATAGGCAGTTGGAGCAAACCACATAGGCCTCAACACTCATTTTCATCATCTTCAGCCTCATGGAAGGACTGTCAGTATTCAGAGACAGAAGGGAAGTTGTGGTTCCAAAAATCTGGAGGCTGAGATAAACTGATCGTATGTTGATAAAACTGACATATGAAATGTTCAGTTAGTTCCATTTGACTGAGTTGGCATAAGACTCCTGCTTTAAGCAGAGGGTTGGGCTAGAAGACCTCTGAGCTCCCTTCTACCTCTATGATTCTATGATTATCTTGCGTTACCCACCCTACATGACTCAGTAGCTTCTGGAGCTCTTTTAGGCCTCTTCATCTATCCTATTCACGTCTGTCTGGATCCAATGTATGGTTCCTGAACTTTATTCATCATCCAGTGGGTTGAAAGCCAGTGGAAATTTATCTAATTTCAGGATCTTCAAAATCTAGCCTTCCTTACTCTGAGCAAACTGCTTCTTTATAAAAAACAAGATTACTTCTACTTTTATTTATTTATTTATTTATTTATATTTAAACTTCTATGCCGCCCTTCTCCCCAGAGGGACTCAGGGCGGCTCACAGCATGTTAAAAAACAACACAAAAAAAAAAAAAAAACATTTCCCCTATAAAACCAATTAAAAAGCAAATATATTAATAGCTGTGTCATATTTAAAATCTTTGAAAATTTTTAAAAATTATTCC
>NW_015427753.1:0-1224 GCF_001527695.2 Protobothrops mucrosquamatus | reverse complement strand
ATAGTTTCCCCCATGCTGACTCAGGAATTCTGGGAGTTGAAGTCCACCAGTCACAAAAGAGCCAAGGTTCCCCACCCCTGGTGTAGGGTAAGAGTGTCCAACCATGAGAACTTGTGGACTTCAGCTCCCAGAATTCCCCAGCCAGCAGAGAATTCTGGGAGTCCAGAATGTTGCTTAAAAGTTCCAAGTTTGGAAAAAAAAAACCCCCCGGTATAAGGTCTCCTGCTCGAGCAGGGGGCTGGACTAGAAGATCTCCAAGGTCCCTTCCAACTCTCTCCTTCTGTATTCTTTGGAAATGCAGGTCCACATCTGGGCACACGAGCTGTTGCTATTCCACGGTCTGACCACAAGGGGGCAGCCCCAGCTAGCAGACCAGCCCTTTCCCTTCCAAGCGGTCATCTCCGGACACCACGACACCCCCCCCCTCCCCCAGGTGGGCTTGGGGGGTCCCCTTCCCGGCTGGAAACCCCTGGCAGTCCAGCCAGGCGTCGGCCTGCAAGTTACCCCTGGGTTTATTTTGTGATTGTTATTTTTTAATTAATTAAAGTTGCATAGCCCCCCACCTCGCAAGATGCAACTCTGGGCAACCTACAGCAACTGAACGCAATATGGAAGCGAGATCTACAGCCAGTATAAAGTCCAGATTATTAAAAAATGCTATAACATTAAAAAAAATATCAGCCCCAGGCAAAGTAGGATCCCCAGAGTGGTGGTGGGCCTGTCCCCGTTCCCTGGGAGACCCAGGCCGGATGGCAGAGCCAGGCCTTTGGGGGCTTCTGGGTGGGCCAAACGGGTGGGGGTCCCCCCCTTCCCTCCCAGGGCCTTGTTAAAGGCAAGGAGGTGGAGTGGGGGGGCACCTGGTGGCCTCTGAAATGCGCTGAGGGTTTTGAGGGGTCCCTGGTGCTCTCAGTGCTGGGGGGTTTCCTGGCAGACGTTTCATGACCCAACTAGGGAACACCATCAGTGGTGCTGCTGCAGGTGCTGACGAGGTTCCCTCGTTGAACCATGAAACCCATCTGCAAGGAAACTGCCCAGCTCAGAGAGCACCAAAGACCCCATGGTCCTCCTCCTCCTCCCCTTCCTCCTCCTCCTCAACCCCCTCCCTTCTAGCCCTGATGATGTTCCCTAGTTGGGTCATGAAACGTCTGCAAGGAAATCACCCAGGTCAGAGAGCACCAAGGATACCCACAATTCTTCTCCTCCTCCTCCTCCTCCTCCTCCTCC
>NW_015427752.1:0-1224 GCF_001527695.2 Protobothrops mucrosquamatus | reverse complement strand
TTAAAGTGTCAAATTTAGCAGAAATGGCTAAGATTTCTGCCTATTTGAAGGATCACTCACAAGAAAGATACATTTCGGTTTGGAGAAGATGGATAGATTATATTCAGAATAAATATGGGACTAAAAAGTTCCATTTAGCCTATGAGTAAATTTTAGAGTATTATTAGTATTAATAGTTTATTATAGTGAAATTTTTATTTGTTTTAATTATATGATATTATTATTACTTTTAGTATTAGTATTGTTTAACAATATGGATATTCTATTGTTTAATAATTAGGATACTAATTTGTTTATGTTTTAATTATTATTATTATATTTATGTTAAAGGGGAGTTAAAGCGACTTCCGGTGTGACGGCGCGCCGATGGCGGCTCTTTTCGGAGCCGTCCTCTCGGGAAGGCGTCAGAGCCAGCATGAACAGCGGTCAGCAGCTGTTCAGCGGCTTGGAACCTTGTGCCCCGGGAGAAGGGGTCGAGGTGAGTACTCCTGGATAGGAGTAGAGTCCCAAAAGCTCTCCCTTTATTCTGGGAGAGTGAAATTGGGTACTCCTCCGGAGTCCGGGAAATCTCCGCCTCCCAAGTGCCTTTGTTCCCTTTTTTTTGAGGGAACAAAGTCAGTCGCTGCCTCCACTGCTGAGAATTATAGAAAACTGTGAGTAAATAATAACCAGACGGAACTGACCAGGGGAAACTGGACTTGAGTAACTTAAGACTTTAACTCAATTTATTAACATCTTCTTTAAAGTTAAGTTGAAATGAGGGGAAAAAATGGCTGCGGTTTGCCGTTTTTTTATAGATGAGAGTGACTTTCCTTTTTAACTTTCACTTTCTTGCAGCGTTGAATGAAGAGGGAAATTGTTACCCCTTGGCTTAAGGTTGTAACTTTGATATATTTTTTCTTTGGGTTTATGGAAAGTTTTGGTGATTATTATTTTTTTTTCCCTTTAACGGAGAGAATTTTGGATTTGGATTTTGGATTTTTCTCCCCCTCTTTTTTTTTCTCCGAGGCTTGGATTAAAGAAGCTTGAAAACTGGTTTTGTTTAATGGAACTTCCGCTTTGTTTAAAGATCTTCAACAGTCTATAAGGATATAGAGAAGAGGCAGTGATGGACTCAGCTGTGACTTTGGGATGCAATTTTAATACTTATAGAAATGGAAAATTATGGTATTGCACCTCAAGGGAAGCAGTTGGGGGATATTATTGCTCTTTCTGGAAGGAGGG
>NW_015427751.1:10816-11824 GCF_001527695.2 Protobothrops mucrosquamatus | reverse complement strand
TAATAATAATAATAATAATAATAATAATAATAATAATAATAATAATAATAATAATAATAATAAAAAGTTGGAAGGGACCTTCCATTCTTCCATTCTGCTTTGAACAGTTCTACTCCACCATTTCTTCGATACTAAGTGGGCCGCTAAAAATGCTCGTCGCTCAACAGATCCAGATAACCCTAACCCCCCCCAAAAAAAGCTGAGCAGGCAATAAACTTGGTTAGTCCAGGGATAGGGACGCCTGCAACTGAAACGGAGCCTCCACGTTTAACAGCAGTATAGCTGTGGAGATCAGTTCCGCCAAGAAAAGGGCCACTGCCGCTTTGAAAACGCTACAGGGTCACCTGGCAGTGGGTCCTTATGGACCGAGGGATTGAGCCACACGGAGTAAGTAGAAATGGACTCTCACCACATAGCCTGCACGGACACCGGTTTGAAGATGTGGATGCGATTGTCGGTGGAAACGCTGAAGCCCCTGCAGGAAGAAAAGAAAGGTTGAAGCATCTGAACTCTTAACTTTTCCAAAGAGAATAATATCCCCTGGGGCAGTTCAAACAATTAAGTTTAAAGTGAAGAAAAAAATGTTTATCCTTTCCCCCCCACACACACACATACACTGTGGTGGACTGTAGTCGGGATTCCCAGGAAGGAGGGGCTGCTTTCCTCTGGAGCAATGTCGTTTAGAGAGTTTGTGTATGAGAAAGAGGGTGAAGACGGGGTCTCCTTAACAGTTCCCAGAATCTACGTTTTGTGGTGTAAATCATCCATTTTAATCCCAATTTAAAACATGCCGGCTGAGGAAGTTCACCCATTTTAAAGCAGGCTGACTGGGGAATTCTGGGAGTGGAAGTCCACCCCTCTTGAAGCAGGCTGGCTGGGGGATTCTGGGAGTGGAAGCCCACCCCTCTTAAAGCATGCTGGCTGGGGAATTCTGGGAATGGAAGTCCACCCCTCTTAAAGCATGGCTGGCTGGGGAATTCTGGGAGTGGAAGCCCACCCCTCTTAAAG
>NW_015427751.1:0-1224 GCF_001527695.2 Protobothrops mucrosquamatus | reverse complement strand
TTGAAAACCTCCAGCGACGGAGCACCAACAACTTCTGGAGGCAAGGGGTTCCACTGATTAATCATTCTCACTGTCAGGAAATTTCTCCTTTATTCCAGATTGGATCCCTCTCTGATGAGATTCCACCCATCCCTCCTTCCTTCCTTCCTTCCTTCCTTCCTTCCTTCCTTCCTTCCTTCCTTCCTTCCTTCCTTCCTTCTTTCCTTCCTTCCTTCCTTCCTTCATCATAGAATCCTAGGGTCAAGATAGACCTTAGACCATCTTGGTCAAATGGCTGTCCAGCCTTTTCTTAAAAGACAGGAGCACCCACAACGTCTGGTGGCAAGCTGTTCCACTGGTTAATTAATCAGGAAATTTCTCCTTAATTCCAGGTTGCTTCTCTCCTGGATTCCTTTCCTTTCCTTCCCTTCCCTTCCCGAATCATAGAATCCTAGGGCTGGACGGGACCCTGGAGGTCTTCTAGTCCAACCCCCTGCTCAAGCAATAGACCCCATGGCCTATACCACTTCAGACAAATGGCCATCCAATCTTTCCTTCAAAACCTCCCACGGGGAAAGGAGTCCAATCCTGCCCGTCTCTTGCCCATCGGCTACTCCGTGTCCCAGCTACCGCCCAAGCGAGCCATCCGAGCTGCCCGATGCTTGACCTCCTCCTCAGGCTAAATTTAGTGCTCCACAAAGGGGAGGCATTGTCTCCCGGCCTGGCACCCCTCGCCCGGAGCAGGGAAGGCGGGGTTCGCCCAAATCACCCCCAAGTACAAAGCACAAAGGAGCCACTGTTGAAGCTGAACAATCGCCGGTCAGCCGGCTGGGAGCTGACCGCTGGGGGCTGGCCGGAGGCATCAGCCGGTCTGGGAGGACCGAGCATCTTCTCCTTGGTCAGCGATCGGGGGGGGCCCGAAGGGATTCGGACCCCTTTCCCAGATCCTGCCCCCCACCCCCCCTCCATGCAAGTGTTTCTTCCCAGAAAAGAGCTGATGTGGGAGTTGAAGTCCACCCAAATTCAAGCAGGCTGGCTGGCTGGGGGATTCTGGGAGTGGAAGTCCACCCCACTTAAAGCCTGCTGGCTGAGGGATTCTGGGAGTGGAAGTCCACCCCTCTTAAAGCAGGCTGGCTGGGGGATTCTGGGAATGGAAGCCCACCCCTCTTAAAGCATGGCTGGCTGAGGGATTCTGGGAGTGGAAGTCCACCCCTCTTAAGGCAGGCTGGCTGGGGGATTCTGGGA
>NW_015427750.1:0-1224 GCF_001527695.2 Protobothrops mucrosquamatus | reverse complement strand
TCACTAACTGAACAACTGCAGTGATTCACTTAACAACGGGGGAAGGAAGGTCATATAATGGGGGGCAAAATGGGATGTAATAACTGTGTTGCTTAGCAATGGAAATGTTGGGCTCCAGTGTAGTCATAAATCAAGGACTGCCTCCACTGATTGTCTCCCATTCAAGCCTTCTGGCTCTGTTTAGGGTCCCCCCCCCCCCAAGATCAGTCATAAATAGCTAGAGTCTTCCCCCTACTGGCATTATCTCAAAACTACAGAGTAGTTTGCTAGGGAATCAAATTTGCTTTTTCAAAGTGGAAAACGCAGCAAACAATCTTGCTTTAAATCTCCTTGAAAAACATGCTTAAAGCAACGTGTAGTCCTTTGCAGGTAGGACCACAGCTGGGACTGGAATTTCCATTGCTAAGCAAGGCCGTTATTAATGGATCCGTGCCTAGATTTTGGGCCGCTGTGAAAAGTTTTTGGACTTACCTTGGCCTGGGCCAGGGGTAGGCAACCTTGGCTCTTTTATGACTCGTGGACTTCAACTCCCAGAATTCCTGAGCCAGCTTGGCTGGCTCAGGAATTCTGGGAGTTGAAGTCCACGAGTCATAAAAGAGCCAAAGTTGCCTACCCCTGGCCTAGGATATTCCTGTTTAGCAAAAAGCGGCCAGGGGCCGCTTTGAACTCAAGAGGCCTTATTTTTAAGCAAAAGGGCAGCCTTGCTCTGACGATATGCTTGTCCCACCGTAAAGCACTCGTTCACCTCTGCCCCACCTGCTATGTCTTTCAGGAGTTTGGAAGTTCTTACCTGACAATCTTTACAGCAATCTCCGTAGCCGCAGCTGGACCCTGAGCGCAGCCTGCAAGTTCCTGCCTCGCAGCAGGGATCAGATTTACACTCCTGAAAAAGACCAACACATACAGAAGGTAGCCCAGGGGTTTTCAGCCCCATCTCCTAACCCAGGGGTAGGCAACCTTGGCTCTTTTATGACTCGTGGAATTCCTGAGCCAGCACGAGGGAAACTTTGGCCCTTCATGACTCGTGGACTTCAACTCCCAGAATTCCTGAGCCAGCATGAGGGAAACTTTGGCCCCTTCATGACTCCTGGACTTCAACTCCCAGAATTCCTGAGCCAGCATGAGGGAAACTTTGGCCCTTCGTGACTCGTGGACTTCAACTCCCAGAATTCCTGAGCCAGCATGAGGAAAACTTTGGCCCCTTCATGACTCGTGGACTTCAAC
>NW_015427749.1:0-1224 GCF_001527695.2 Protobothrops mucrosquamatus | reverse complement strand
AAGAAAGGCACCATCACCTGGAAGTAGCCAGCACATGGCCCTCACCTACTTTACATATCTGGCTTGGTGGGCTCTGGGAGAGGGGATGCCATGAGCAGCATGAGAGTCAACATTACCTGTGCAATGCTGCCCAGCCCCCAGCCTGCTTGGTTTCGGCAGACAGTGGGACACTTTCCTCACAGCGCCAAGAGGCTGAACCAAGCGGTGTGGATCCAAAAAGAAGCACGATGCCGCCCAGCCCCCAGCCTGCCCGGTTTCGGCAGGCAGCGGGGCGCTCTCCTCACGGTGCCGAGAGGTTGAGCTGGGCGGTGCAAAGCTCATCAGCTTTGCACCTTGCTGCCTGCTGAAATGGGGCAGACTGGGAGCTGGGCGGCTTCGCACTTCTTTTTCGATTTGCACCGCCCAGCTCAGCCTCTTGGCACTGTGAGAGCGCCCCGCTGCCTGCCGAAACCCCTCCCCCGGAGCCCATCAAGCCGGATAGGAGAAGTAGGCGAGGGCCATTTGCTGGACACTTCCAGGCGATGGTGCATTTCTTCATTCCTCACAAAGGGTGACGCCTCCCCAGCATGCACCCAGGGGGCAGGGCCGAGGTGGCAGGGGCTGGTTCCTCGCTGTTTCCAGAAGGCCTTGTGGAGCTAAGACTGAATGTGTTTCAGCATAGATGGCCACCACAAAATTATACATTGCCTCTTGGCTGGCCTGGGCCAGGGCCAAGGCAGAAGGGGGTGTTCCCTCAGTGTTTCCAGGATGGCTTCGCGGGCCACACGAAACCACTTTGCGGGCCGCATCCGGCCCCCGGGCCTTGTGTTTGACATGTCTGTTCTAGAATTTACATACGTTCCCACCCAAGTGTATCTCTGTATGGGAAATTAGGTCATTGCTCCTCCTAAAGCTCTCTCCAAAATCCATGCATTTATATTGGCTTCTCCCTTGCACGGATCCTTTTATGGCGAGTAAGGTGATGGCTCTGACTAAAAGACTTTCCACACTCTGTGCATTTATATGGCTTCTCCCTTGTGTGGATTCTTTTATGGGAAGTAAGACCACGGAGTTTGTTGAAGCCCTTTCCACAATCCATGCATTTATATGGCTTCTCCCTTGTGTGGATTCTTTTATGGGAAGTAAGATTACCATGTTGGCTGAAGCCTTTTCCACACTCCATGCATTTATATGGTTTCTCTCCTGTGTGGATTCTTTTATGAGCTTTAAGAACACCGAGTCCAC
>NW_015427748.1:0-1224 GCF_001527695.2 Protobothrops mucrosquamatus | reverse complement strand
AGCGTTGACATCCGGCCCCCCTTACAAAAAGGACAGATCCTGTAAAGCAAACCAAAGCATATGTTAAGGGTTATCTTTCGGTTTGTTGGGGTGTTTCACATGAAACCTTTTGACCAATCTATTAGCCTTTACTTCACTGGATTTCACCCAGGTGGCTTCGGATAACGGGTATCCCTTCCATTGTACTAGATACTGCAATCTCCCTCTAAAAATTCTAGAGTCAAGAATACGTTTTACTTCATAGTGGGTCTGTCCTGCAACCACGAGGGGCCCAGGTGCTTTTTTTGGAGGAGGTCTTAACGTGGAACTCCGATATGGTTTCAACAAGCTAAAATGGAAAACTGGGTGAATTTTCCCTAAGAGTTTAGGGAGTTTTAGCTCTACTGTGACTGGGTTGATGATCCTTACTATGGGGAAAGGCCCCAAGAACTTTGGTCCCAATTTCTTGCTGGGCAACTTGAGGCGTAGATATTTAGTTGACAAATAAACCTTTTCCCGAACTTGGAATGTTCTTTGGGGATCCCTCTTTTTATCTGCCTGCTTTTTATAGGTTTCAAAAGTCTTTTTTAAAGCAGTTTTTGTGTTTCTCCAAACTTCTTCCCACCCCCTCACCCACTGGTCAAGTGTCTGGGAAGCGGAGGGCATCTGAGGATATTCAGGTATTGGGTTGAACTCTTTTCCTGTGGCCACTCTGAAAGGCATGTAACCAGTGCTGCTATGCACAGAATTATTGTACGCCACCTCCGCAAAAGGGAGAAGATCAGTCCAGTTCGTCTGTTTGTAAGAAACGTAGCACCTAAGATATTGCTCCACCATTTTGTTAGCGGCTTCTGCGGCCCCATTTGTGGCTGGATGAAAAGCAGATGATAAACCTTGAGATGATCCAATTAATGTAAGGAAAGTTCTCCAAAACTTCGCTGTGAACTGTACCCCCCTGTCCGAAATTATCCGCTTAGGGGCACCATGCAGCCGGTAGATATGTTTCAGGAACAATTTGGCCAGTCGGGCCGATGGGAGTCCTTTGTAGGCGATGAAATGAGCCTGCTTCGAGAACAGGTCTATTACCGTCCAGATGACAGTGTTTCCACTACTTTCAGGTAGGTCTACTATAAAGTCCATAGCTATTTCTTCCCATGGTTGAGAAGGGTCTGCCACGGGTTGCAGTAGTCCAGGGGTTTTCCCTGGGATTCTTTTCATTGTGGCACATACAGTACAACTTTTTAC
>NW_015427747.1:0-1224 GCF_001527695.2 Protobothrops mucrosquamatus | reverse complement strand
CATGTCTTGAGGGCACGGCGGAAGGAGGGGAGATCCGGAATAATCCGGATCTCTGGGGGGAGTTCGTTCCACAGGGTGGGGGCTCCCACAGAGAAGGCCCTCCCCCTGGGGGTCACCAGCCGACACTGTTTGGCCGACGGCACCCTGAGGAGGCCCGCTCTGTGGGAGCGTACCGGTCGATGGGAGGCAATCTGCGGCACCAAGGAGATATGTTTTTTTTAAAAAAATAAAACACTAGTGTAAATAAAATTCTTTCCTGCTTATAATTTTTATCTGACTTTTAAATTCTAGCATTCTTTTAATTTTTAAGTTAATTGAAGCTGGCAGTACATTCAACTAAACGAGTAAGTTTTGTGACTTGCCAGTCCATTTCCCCCCTTTTATTCTTGCAGCTTTTGAAAAATATAAAGTATATTATGAATATATAATGAAGTACAGCACAGATATATCTATGATGAATAAAAGAGTGAATATTTTTCTTTTCCAGTAGCTTGTTGAAACTGAACTGCTTATGTAATCATAGCCATAACTGGTCTGATTCAGATGTATGAACAAATCAGTTTGGCATTATATAAATATGGCCAATTAAATAAACACTACTTTTGTGATGAACTTTCTTATTCCATGTGCTCTAAACCACAGTTTGAAATTCCGAACCAATAAAACAATGGTTTGCTTTTGCACAAAAGTATAATATAATGATATATTCATCCTGATATAGTAATTTTGCTGGTTTAATTTCAGCAGCAAACAAGGGACTACTGCATGTGATAATGAGAAACACATGAACCCGGGTTCATTATCACATTAGCTATTCAAATCTTTATTACTGCAAATATTCAAATGTTATGTAGATGCCATTAAATTGTGTACCATCAGTAACTGTCACCAAGATCTGATTATAGTATGTGTAATTGAAGAATGGAAGATTATATCATAGCAAGTCAATTGATTCCAAAAGCAAGTCTTAGATTCCAAATTATAATTTTAGCTACGTAGATAGAAAATACCATTGAATTAAAAAAATATGTGCTTTAATCAATAACCTAGTACTGAGAATGGAAGCTTGTATATGTTTACATTAAACCCAAATCTAACTTCCATTACACTATATGAGCAATGAAATAGCTGACTTCCCAAACATATCACACTGAAAACCTTTTTATAAGCACAATGACCAATCTTTGCTTAATCATAGTACAAGTGTACATAACGTCTGAGCAG
>NW_015427746.1:0-1224 GCF_001527695.2 Protobothrops mucrosquamatus | reverse complement strand
CACCCGGATCTCTGGGGGTAGTTCGTTCCAGAGGGTGGGGGCTCCAACAGAGAAGGCTCTCCCCCTGGGGGTCGCCAACCGACACTGTCTGGTTGACGGCACCCTGAGGAGACCCTCTCTGTGGGAGCGTATCGGCCGGTGAGAGGTGATCTGTGGCAGAAGGCGGTCTCGGAGGTAACCAGGTCCGATGCCATGGCGCACTTTAAAGATGATGATCAACACCTTGAAGCGCACCCGGAAGGCCACAGGCAGCCAGTGCAGCTCGCACAGCAGCGGCGTTACATGGGAGCGACGAGTCACTCCCATCACCGCCCGCGCGGCTGCATTCTGGACTAACTGGAGCCTCCGAGTGCTCCTCAAGGGGAGCCCCATGTAGAGAGCATTGCAGTAGTCCAGGCGGGAGGTGACAAGAGCATGGGTAACTGTGCGCAAGGCATCCCGGTCCAGAAAAGGCCACAACTGGTGAACCAGGCGAACCCGGTAAAACGCCCCCCTGGCCACAGCCGTCAACTGGTCTTCCAGTGTCAGCCGTGGATCCAGGAGGACACCCAGATTGCGTACCCTCTCTGAGGGAGCCAAAGTTTTGCCCCCTATAGTCAGCAACGGAGTCAGCTGACTATACCTGGGAGCCGGCAACCACAGCCACTCAGTCTTGGAAGGGTTGAGCCTGAGTCTGTTTCTCCCCATCCAGACCCGTACGGCCTCCAGACACCGGGCCATCACGTCAAGGGCATCATTGGGGTGGCCTGGGGTGGAAATGTACAGCTATCATCAGCGTACTGATGGAAATCCACCCCAAAGCCACGGATGATCTCACCCAGCGGCTTCACATAAATATTGAACAATAAGGGGGAGAGGACCGACCCTTGTGGCACCCCACAAGTTAGGGGCCTTGGGGTCGACCTCTGTCCCCCTGCCAATACAGACTGTGTGCGGTCGGTGAGGAAGGAGGAGAACCACCGCATAACGGTGCCTCCCACTCCCAACTCCACCAGGCGCCGCAGCATGATACCATGGTCCACAGCATCAAAAGCTGCTGAGAGGTCCAAAAGAACTAGGACAGAGGAATGACCCCTGTCCCGGGCCCTCCAGAGATCATTCACCAATGTGACCAATGCCGTTTCCGTGCTGTATCCCGGCCTGAAGCCCGACTGGAGCGGGTCTAGATAGACTGTTTCCTCCAGGCGTCGGGGGAACTGCTGCGCAACCACACTCTCAACAACC
>NW_015427745.1:0-1225 GCF_001527695.2 Protobothrops mucrosquamatus | reverse complement strand
CCTTTTTTTTCTTCTTCTATAAATCCAATATTTCCAAAACGTCCACGTCACTTTACCCAGATATATGTCAGTTAAAGTCCAAATTTCAATGCTCTTTGTTCTGCAAAAATAAGTTCCACTAAGTAGTGTTAAATTTCTCCGTTATTTCACTTCACCTTTTAATCCTTATGTTAATTTTTCAAAGTCCTTCTTAATCACCCTTTGATGCCTCTGGCCGTTCTTTCTCCAGTCCTTTCTCTAGTTTCAATCTCTACTTCTTGCAGCTCTTAAATTGCAATCTTTCATGCTTTATAAACTTTATAAACTTTACTGTGGGCTCTCTGTTTCTTCACGGTGTTCTTATTCTGCTCTATCGCTCCCTTCTCCGCACTATTCCAATTCAGTTGCCGCTGTCTCTCTCCTTATTGCTTTGCTTTTTCTGCGCCTTCTCTCAGCCAAATGTTCCTCACCTCCTTCAGGGGTTTTCCTCGTCTCCCGTACGAAGCTGTCAGTTCTACTTTTCACTTCCCTCTCAGACTGTCGCCATCGCTCCAGGCTGGCCTTAGAGACCGGCTTCTTCTCCGCCAATTTTAAAAGTGCTGCTCCTGTCTGCTCGGGTGTTTGCGTTCCACCCGGCTTCTCTGAAGCTTCCTCTTTAGTTTACCAATCTCTCCGGGATCAGCAAAGCCCTCTCTTCTGTGGCAGCCCATCAAATATTGGAATACTGCTATCATGTCTCCAACAAGTCCTTCTTTTCTCTAGACTAGCCAAACCCAAATTCTGCAACTAAGTCTCAACATCTTTTTTGTAGTGTGATGACCAAAATTGGATGCAGTATTTCAGGTGTGGTCCTGACTCAGAAAATTCAGACACCAGTCTTGCCAGCCCTCTCTCGCAGCCCTGGTGGGGAATAGGTGGGGTGGCTACCACTTTCCACCTCGTGCTGAACGAAGGATCCGGGGATGGATTTTAAGGAAAGGACGGGTCAAAGGAACGGAAAAAGAGGAGGGGGAGTTTGATGCTGTTACCTTGGTATCCACAGTGGGCCCCTCCCGATAGCCGATTCGCTCTTTGAAACGACTCAAAGCGGGTTCGGCCGGCTTCACATACAAAACCTGATTCTTTTTGCTCATGATCGAGGATTGAAGAGACAGCAGCTCCAATCACTCGTCCATTTTCCTTCCGCACATGTCATGTGGGAGGAGCTGCTCTCAGCAACTTCCTTTCCCTGCTTGCCAATGGTTGC
>NW_015427744.1:0-1225 GCF_001527695.2 Protobothrops mucrosquamatus | reverse complement strand
GCTGTGATGGCACAGTGGTAAGAATGCAGTACTGCAGGCTACATCTGCTGATTGCTGGCTGCCAGCAGTTTGGCAGTTTGAGTCTCTCCAGGCTCAAAGCTTACTCAACTTTCCATTCTTCTGAGGTTGGTAAAATGAGGACCCAGATTGTTGGGGACAATAGGCTGACTCTGTAAACTGCTTAGAGAGGGCTGTAAAGTACTGTGAAACAGTATATAAGTCTAAGTGCTATTGCTATCCTAGCTTTACCTCCTGCCTTGGGTTAGTAGCCTGAGCAGATCCCAAAGTGATGCTGTTATTGAGAAACAATTTTCCATGTAAAGATGTTCCAATGTGCATAAAACACACAAGGGTCAAGCATGCATGGAGGCAGTTCAGAGAAAAACGAATTGGATTTAAAATCTCACACATTAAAGCAAAATAAACTTAGGGCAACTATTGACTAATGCTTTCCTCTTCCTCTAAAGAAGATATGATCTCTTCTGCATGTAAATGAGTAGTTCGACTAGAGGTTGGAGGAGAATTTCAGCTCTCCCTTTCCTTCCCCCACTTCATGCTTGCTTTTTTCCTGCTGGACAATTACCAGCAGTTTCCAAAAGAACATTAGCTTTTTCCACTGGAGAGGAAACAATGTGTGGGATCTCTGTCTCCTGTTCAACACATCTCCCCTCAGGAAGATCCTGCTTGATACAGAAGAATGCCTATTCTCTATCTTGGAAGCAGCTGTCAGTTTGGTGAGTGCCAGGTGGCATCACAACACTTGCACTTAAGTTTGTTTGCTTTTCACAGGTCTTAGATCCAAACCAAAACCTAAGAGAAAGACAACAATATTTAGAAGATCTCAACTTCAATAAACTAATGAGTAATGAGATCTTTTCAAGTTCCCCGTTCCTTCTGATTGATAGGATCCCAAAGCACCAACATTTTAACTCTGGTCACTGTATGCCAAGACACATTAGCTTAAGAGTAGGATAGGAAAGATTAAAACCTGTTTCCCCCTACAACAATTTTTTTTCAGCAGGAGAAATAACATTCTTATTGGTTCCAGTGGAAGCAGCAAGGTTAAAGACTAGAAAGGTGGAATATTTCTTCAGTTAGAACTGGCAAAGATTCAGTCAAGTGACTCTGTTTGAATTTACTTCTCACACACCCACAGATTCAGAATCACTAATAGAAGCACAGATCAAAAGATGTTGGAAAGCTCGGGCAGCTGGGGGGGGGGGGG
>NW_015427743.1:0-1225 GCF_001527695.2 Protobothrops mucrosquamatus | reverse complement strand
ATTAACCCTTCATCCATGTGTATATGTATGTATATTTGTTTTATTTGTTTAATTCTATGAATTGGTGCCTGGGAACCTCAAAGTTAATTTTGCTTTGACATTACCATGCCATGTATTCAATAAACAGTAAGATTTTCAGAAACAGAATGAACCTGATGATTTATTTGGATCCTCAAGCTGGATGTTGACAACAACCCCTCTGTGTTTTGGCTCACTGCACAACCCCACTGCTCCAGCTACTAAATTTAAATATCTTAACACGATCCACTTGTATCAAAGCCAGGATCCTGGGATTCTCTCTCCTAAGAGAGGGACTGATTTGATCCTATTTGGAAGATCTGTTGCCATGTAAGGTTGGCATGCTTTGATTCCTGATGCATCGGCAATGTCTTTTGGTTGGATCCAACATCATCATCATCATTATTATTATTATTATTATTATTATTATTATTATTATTATTATTATTATATTATTAGTCCCAAATAGAGATGGGAAGGCCTGGGGAAAAAAAACCCAGAAAAAATGGGGAAAAACGGGGGGGGGGGGAGTTCTGTTTTTTTCCTCTTTTGTTTTCCAAAGACATTTAGAAAAAAACGGACAAAACGTTTTTTTCCCCAATTTTTCTGTTTTTTTTTTTTTTCAGGCGTTCCCATCTGTCTTCTTTTTGGAGAACATTAAAGTCCTATTTGTTTCCCCCAGACCTTGGAAACCCTTTTTCAGATTAACACATTTTGTTAAAAGGCACCAATATTCATCTTTTGAAGTGAGATCATTAAAGTTTACATCTTCCCATCATTCACCGGCTTCCCCTGGGCTTTTCTCCTAACATCTCCTCTTTTTGCTCTCTCTTTCTGCAATCTAGGATTCAGGAAAGGAGAGGACGATTCCAGGAATGACCCTTCTCGTAAGTAGAATTATTACACAATATTTTTGTGTTTTGCATGCGAGAATCAAAGTCCAGGCTGTGAAATGTATCTGAGAGCAAATGCAAGCAAAGATGTTGGTGAGAATGATGGACGAGTAGAATTGGGAAACAGTCCAGGTTTAAAATTTTCTCAGCCTGCTATAAAAATATTATGGGCTGCCTGGAGCCCTTCAGGCAGGTTTGTCTGTTTAGATTTGTATCCCATCTTTATTATTTTATTTTATTACTGTCAAAGTTCCGACTGACGAACCCAACCAAGCAAACACCTTCGAGAAATTCCAATCTCTTAATGTAAAACT
>NW_015427742.1:0-1225 GCF_001527695.2 Protobothrops mucrosquamatus | reverse complement strand
TCTAAGCTTGGTGGTTTCCTTGCAGACGTTTCATGACCCAACTAGGTAACATCATCAGTGCTAGGAGGAGGACTGTGGGGTCCCCGGTCTTCTCTGAGCTTGGTGGTTTTCTTGCAGACATTTCATTACCCATCTGGGTAACGTCATCAGTGCTAGAAGGGAGTGGATTTTGCAGAAAGGAGGAAGACGGGGGGGGGGTCCCTGGTGCTCTTTGAGTTTGGTGGTTTTCTTGCAGATGTTTCATGACCCAACTGGGTAACATGGTCAATGCTAGGAGGAGGAAGAAGAAGGGGGAGGGGGAACAAGAGGAGGGGGTGTCCTGGATGCTCTCTGAGCTTGGTAGTTTTACTGCAGACGTTTCATGACCCAACTAGGTAACATCATCAGAGCTAGAAGGGAGGGAGGTTTGTGGAGAGGAGGAGAACTGTGGGGTCCTTGGTGCTCTCTGAGCTGCGTAGTTTCCTTGCAGACGTTTTATGACCCAACTAGGTAACATCACCAGTGGTAGAAGAGAGAAGGGTTTGCTCTGCTTATATATATAGGCAATTTGCCCTGTCAGTATTTGGGGGGGGGGGGAGTGTTCTTGGTGGCTCCTTGACTAGGTGGCTCTTAACAGATTGAACTAGCGGTCGGAAGGCATGAGGAGCATTCCTTAATTCCCCAACACGTGGACGTACCTCGCGACAAACTCACCGGGAAACCGTTGGCATCCTTATAGAATTACAGAATAACAAAGAGTTGGAAGGGACCTCGGAGGTCATCTAGTCCAACCCCGCTGCTCAAGCAGGAGAGCGTTACAGAATCATAGAATGAGAGAGCTGGAAGGGAACTGGGAGGTCATCTAGTCCAACCCGCAGCTCAGGCAGGAGACCCTAACAGTATGATAGAATGACAAGAGTTGGAAGGGACCTCGGAGGTCATCCAGTCCAACCCCCTGCTCAGGTAGGAAACTCTAGTCCAGTGATGGCGAACCTTTTAGAGACCGAGTGCCCAAACTGCAACCCAAAACCCACTTATGCATCGTCGGGTGCCTGGTGAGTGTGGCCCATTGTGTGGGCGTGGCCCATTGTGTGGGCGTGGCTGCGGTGGTAAAGGCAGACTGGGTGGGACTAAAAAGTTCAATCAATCAATTCCAACTTTGCAAGATCTTCTTTTTCCCTGCGAGAAGTTGAAATGAAATGGACTGATTGATTGAACCTTTTTTTTTTTTTTGCACACGGCGGCG
>NW_015427741.1:0-1225 GCF_001527695.2 Protobothrops mucrosquamatus | reverse complement strand
CCGGCCGCACCGGGCGCAACATCTGGGGGGGCGCGCTCGCACTCGCAGCTCTCTGCCCCTGCCTGGCTCACTCACTCTCTCTGCAGTGCTGGCTGTGCGAATCCGATCCGAGCCGCCGGGTCGCCGCCCACTGTGGAGGGGGGGGGGCGCAAATTACTTGCCTTGCCCCGGGTGCTGACAACCCACGCTACGCCACTGGGTCCTTGATGCTACCACAGTACACCTAGGCAAAATTCTTGCTAGAACTGCATGTATATTAATCAGTATCCGTTAGACCCAGTACCGTTTATGACTCCATCTTAATTTAATGTGATTTTATCTAAAATACAATTCATTTAAAATAAAATTCATTAAAATACAAGCTCCTAACAACTCTGGAAAGGAAAAGGAAAAGGAAGTGAGCAGCCCAAAAATAAGTATATAATGAAAAAAAATCATCTTGACCCAAAGTCTGGGAGAATAGCCAAGTCTTAAAAGCTTCCTGAATATCATCAGGTGGGAATCATCCAGCTCTCTGGGGGATATTATTTCACAGCATGTACCTTGATAGAGAAGGCATACCTCCTGGGTTGTGCTAGATGACACTACTTAATCAGTGGGATCCTAAATGCTCCCACTCAGCCTGATCTCAGAAACAACTAGAGACAAACAGTCCTTCAAATAACCAGGATTTAAGCCACAAAGGGCTTTATAGATGATAATCAGCATCTTGAAGTGTGTCTATAAGCCAACTGGTACTCAGTCCAGTATCCAGTTTGTGAAGTCACATGGATGTTGAAAGGCATGTCCATCAGCACCTGCATTCTGGACCAGCTGTAACTTCTAAGTCAGGGGTGTCAAACTGCTGGCCCACGGGCCGGTTTCATCATACCGGAGCCGCGCCCACCCCATTGCCGGTAATGGCAAAAAAGCTCCGATACGTCGTGCGACGTCACGTGACGTCGCGAGTTTGACATGCCTGTTCTAAGTGATCTTCAAAGGCCCCTCCATGTGGAATGTGTCACAGTAATCCATTCATGAGATAACTGAGACATGAGTGACTATCTGGCAGCTTCCTAGCCTAAGAAAGATCACTAGATGTACCCATGCAAGAGCCCCCTTGGCCACAGCTGCCACTTGCTCTTTGAGCAGGACTTGTGATTCTAAAACAACCTCCAAATTGCATACAAAGTCTCAAATAAGGAAGTGCAACCCCACCCAGAACAAAAAATAGAAAATCCCCAAA
>NW_015427740.1:0-1225 GCF_001527695.2 Protobothrops mucrosquamatus | reverse complement strand
GGCCTCCAGGCACCGGGACATCACTTCCGCGGCATCGTTGGGGTGGTCCGGGGTGGAGATGTACAGCTGGGTGTCATCTGCGTACTGATGAAACTCCACCCCGAAACCACGGATGATCTCACCCAGTGGCTTCATATAAATGTTGAACAGGAGAGGTGAGAGGACCGACCCCTGTGGTACCCCACAAGTGAGGCGCCTCTAGGTTGACCTCTGCCCCCCTGCCAACACAAATTGCATCCGTTCCGAGGGTTAGAAGAAAACCACCGTAAAACGGTGCCCCCCAACCCCTCTAACCGGTGCAACAAGATACCATGGTCAATGGTATCAAAAGCTGCTGAGAGGTCTAGCAGGATAGAGGAACACCCTCTATCCCGAGCCCTCCAGAGATCATCAACCAATGCGACCAATGCCGTTTCCATGCTGTGCCCAGGCCGGAAGCCGGACTGGTGCGAGTCTAGATAGACAGTTTCTTCCAGGTGCTGAGGGAGCTGTCGTGCCACCACACTCTCAACAACCTTCGCAAGAAAGCGAAGGTTGGAGACAGGCCGGTAGTTGGCCAAAGCAGCCGGGTCCAGGGAGGGCTTCTTGAGGAGGGGCCTCACCACTGCCTCTTTCAAGGCGGCCAGCAAGAACCCCTCACTCAAAGAAGCGTTGACGATTCCCTGGAGCCAGCCTCGTGTAACCTCCCGGGAGGCCAGTACCAGCCAGGAGGGACACGGGTCCAGTAAACATGTGGTGGTGTTCAGCCGTCCCAGCATTCTGTCCATGTCCTCGGGGGTCACAGGATCAAACTCTTCCCACAAAATGGACTCAAGACCTGCCTCCATTGGCCCGCCTGAACTAGTCCAATTGGAGGCTAACCCGGCCCAGATCCGATCGATTTTGTCATGCAGGTAACACCCAAATTCCTCTGCCCAACCCTGCAAAGGGACATCCCGGACCCTCTGATGAAGGAGGGAGCGGGACACCCTAAACAGGGCGGCAGATTGGTTACCTGCAGACGCGATAAGAGCGGAGAAATAGTTTCGTTTCGCCACTCTTATCGCTACTAGGTAAGTCCTTAAATGGGACTTTACCAATTTCCAATCAGATTCGGAGCGGGTGGCCCTCCAATTACTCTCTAGGCATCTCTTCCGACGCTTCATCACCCTCAGCTCCTCGGAGAACCAAGGAGCCAATGTAGACTGGCATCGGGTGAGGGGCCGTAAAGGCACGACCCGATCCA
>NW_015427739.1:0-1225 GCF_001527695.2 Protobothrops mucrosquamatus | reverse complement strand
GACCTAGGGAGGATTTTATATGGGGTTTATTTTTTAGCAATTTGATAGAGACACAACTTTAAAATTTGATTTAATTCGGTTTTATCGGGGGGGGAATGTATTTATGTTTTGTTTTAAATATGTTGTGCGCCGCCCTGAGTCCCGTTGGGAGAAGGGCGGCATATAAATTAAAATAAATAAATAAATAAATAAATAAATATTAAAACATAAAGCAAGATTCAATACAAAAATCAAGAGGATACCCATAAGGTTGTCTCCGAGGGCAGCCCCATGTAGCCTGAATTGCAATTGTCTAACCAGGAAAGAAAACAGGTGGCAAGCTAACACTGTTTAGCACTCCCACCATATCTGCTCAGCCTGGGGAAGAGACCTGAAATGGATAATATGTTTAGAAAAATGTAATATATCGTTTGTTTAAGTGCTCAAATTAGTTTCATGTCCTCATGACACATTATGAAGGTTTCAGGAAGGTACTTTGGAACCAAACTTTTTCCCAGTAACTCTTACTGGGTAAGCAGACATATGAATGTCTTATCAGTGATCCCCGTGGAATTATGGCCTAGACTTAAGCAATGCAAACCTTAGCTGTTTAGAAGCCTGTTGATAAGACAGGTGGCATTGTTTGCTTCACTCCCCATACACAGTATGTTCGTATTCTTGGTAAATATTGAGAAACAGTGGTGTTCAATATAGTAGCTTAAACTTCCAAACGGCCTACAATAGTCTTAGAGATGACAGTATTATAGTATAGCTCATTCAGAGAATGTTCTGGTATGTTTTGCACTCTCTTATCTTCACTTTTCCTTTGCGACACTCAAAGATGGACTGAATGCAGTGGACAGAGGGCTCAGCTGGAGCAGAATATTCTAAGTTGCTCAGCCACAAAGTTTTCAGGATGAACTTGAGTCTTCACCATGTCTCCATTTTAATTTATTTTACTGTGAAGACTTACTTCAACAGGAAGCACTGTCTATATAATCTTGCATATAACATGAGCTGGAAAGTATACAATAACATTTTTGAAACGAAGGATAGCATAGGTCTGATATACCTGCATATTAGAATATTGCTTAACATTTGTTAAATGCTTCAGAGTATACAAGACAAAGTCTCTATGACCAAACATTGCAATCTGGATACAATACCACGATAAGCATAAGCTATGGAGTTGCCATAATATTTTCTTCCTCTCATTGGTAATGAATGAGATTTGGGTCAAGAGGTA
>NW_015427738.1:0-1225 GCF_001527695.2 Protobothrops mucrosquamatus | reverse complement strand
CAGAAATTGATCTGTTTTTTGCTCCTGGGCCAGGAAGCCTTTTCAGATGCTTTTGAAGAAGGAACATCAGCCTCATAAAAGACTCTGTGTTTCTCATTACCAAACTGTTTATGCAATTCAACAGTTGTTCTCCCCTCTCCCTCTCCTTTCCTCTCAATGGAAGGCAGCTTGTGGAACCTTTTTCTTATTTTCATAAGCTTGTTGGATGTGAGTGACAGGAATGCCGATCTGGTCAGCTGGCTGCAAAATGGGAAACACATGCTTGGAAACCAATCCCTCTGTAAGGTTTGGACTCTTTCAGCCAGCAGAAGGCTGAGTGATAAAAAGTCATTGTTTATTTAAATTCGGTTCAGGAACTTGACCAGCCCAGGGGATCTTTTCTCAAGGAAATTAAAACTGGTGAGCATCAAAATGCTTTAAGAGGCGTGTTGAAGGATCCGGAAGGATTTATGCTTTTCATTTTTCAGAGTTCAGCACCCTGTTTTTTTCCCATTCTTGTTTCCAGGTTAATAGAAATGGATACAGCTACAATCCCAAGGAATCTGTCCCTGGTTTGTTTGTGTGTGTGTGTGTGTGTGTGTGTGTGTGTGTGTGTGTGTGTGTGTTTAATCAACCTTTATAGCATGAGAAGCTACCAGAATAGCTTATATAATAGCAAAAGTTGGAAAGCTCTCAGAATTGTGGTCTAAAAAAACCCTCCATACAGAGCTGGAAAAATAGACCAAAAAGGCAGGGGAGGTACCAACCAGGTACCAAATGTTAAAATGCTATGGTTGCTTTAATGCAGACATGTCCAAAGTCCGGCCCGCGGGCCATTTGCGGCCCGCGGCCCGGTTTAATCCGGCCCTCGAGCAGCCCTCCCTGCTCTATATAAATGCGGCCCTCCCACGGCCCTCCGGCAAGTCCCATGAAAGAGAGAGAGAGAGAGAGAGAGGCACTTGCACTTCTGTCTCTCTCTCTCTCTCTCTCTCTCATGGGACTTGCCCCCTCGCAGGGCTCCTCATTGGCCCTGCGCCCTGTTACCCAGCCCCCAGCCGCAAGCCACCATCCGCCCTGTGGTTATAAGTGTCCCAGCAGTTGGGACCCGCCCCTCCCGGAAGTCAATCAATCCTTGGCGGTTCTCCGTCCGGCCGCGGCTTTCCCCGGCCGGCTCCAGCAGTTCCGGCTGATTGCCGGCACATGGCTGTTTCTCCCTGGCAGCCTCGGCCCCCCCAGCCCTGTCGGT
>NW_015427737.1:0-1225 GCF_001527695.2 Protobothrops mucrosquamatus | reverse complement strand
CCCAACAGTGAGGACAATGAACCAGTGGAACAGCTTCCCTCCAGAAGTTGCAGGTGCTTCCATCACTGGAGGGTTTTAAAAAAAGAGTAGACAGCCACCTACCTAAAATGGTATATTCTGATTGCTTGAGCAGGGGATTGGACTAGAAGACTTCTAATGTCTCTTCCAGCTCTATTCTGATTGATTGATTGAATTAAGTGCAGAGCAGAAATAAATACTAATTGAATTTCAATATACAAAGTAGACACATTAAAACTGACACAAGGAAACTAGCAGAATAACAGCTCCCCCCCCAAAAAACTATTTTTACAATAATAATAGACCCCACAAAACGTACTAACATTATGTGGCTAAGAAAACTGAGCGAAATAAAAGACAACCCCAAAGGCAGAGGAGCTGCTACACAGGGCCAGGCCAGAAGCCACCAGTCCCCAATCAGAGGAACCCTCCATTTCCTGAACAGAAAAGTCTAAAGCTCAGATTGAAAGATGAAAAAGATCCGTTATCTGGAGAGTAAGGGGAAGCCCATTGCAAAGAGGTTGGACTGGATCTTGAAAGCTGCAGCCTTGAATTTGCTGTTAGAGCAGCAGGAAGAGGTCAAATGGGTGGATTCTGTGGGGAGGAAGAAGATCCAGCTGGGTGTACTGGTAAAGGCACCAGGGTAGAGACTGGGAAATGCTCAGTTCCAGTCCCACCTTACCTGCTAAGCCATCTGTGCAACTCTGGCCAATCCTACCAGGCCTAGGCCTAAGCAGGAAAGCAGGAATCCACTTGACTTGACTGACTTGAAGGCATCAAAAACAAATAGACACTTCTAGGGCTCAGCATGGAGCTAATCTTTGTAAACTAAGCAGCGTCGTCGCTTTTCGCTGTTTCACGTGGCGCAGTTGCAAAGGACGGTCGCTGGGGGGCGGAAACGACCGGAGAGCATAGAAATCAGGGAAAACTCTCTTGCAGACGCCAAAGGCCGAGAAGGGACAAGCGTGACTTCCACCCTCCTATCGCGAGATGACGGTCAGACAGGCAGCATCTGCGACTAGAAAGCGGCATCTGTGGTGGAGGGAAGAGGGGTTGCAACCATCGAGTACTGCATTGCTAGAAAGGATGGGAGGCGAGGAGAAGATCAGAGCAACTTCCTCTTCCGGATCGCTCAGGGGAGGAAGGAGGCGTGCGGGGGGGGGGAGGCTTTTGTGCTCTTCCCAGGGTCGAAGCAGCAGCTGGAAGG
>NW_015427736.1:0-1225 GCF_001527695.2 Protobothrops mucrosquamatus | reverse complement strand
TTAAATATTTGTCAAATTTTAAAATATAATTAAAACCCCCCTAAAAATTACCCTAGGCCAGTCCTGCAAGCTGGAATAACCAAGTCTTGAGGGCGCGGCGAAAGGAAGGGAGATCAGGGATAACCCTGATCTCTGGGGGCAGTTCATTCCAGAGGGTGGGAGCTCCCACAGAGAAGGCCCTCCCCCTTGGGGTCGCCAGGTTCAAATTACAAATACAGACATATTGTCTAAAACTGAAATAAATATAATTCAGAATAATGCTATATATGCAGAAAATAAAATATTAAGGAATCTAGATCTTATAATTAATTAACAGGATTATAAAACTAGTTTGTGAATAAAAAAACTAAAATGCTTTACTTACTAAGTATTACACTGGTAAGCAAGTATATGCTCACATACTATATGCATGTATGTTTATGAACCTTTTTTATGGTTGATTCTTAATGAAACATAACAAGACTAAAAACACAAACATGAAAGCTGTTTTTTAAAAACTGAGTTGTATATTAATGGAATCCTAAAAGTTAAAGGAGAAGCAATGGCAACTGGAAGAAATTGTTCAACTCTCCTGCAGATGTTAGAGTGCCTGACAACAGTAAGACGCAAATGATTTTGTCCTCAGAACTACTAAGACTACTATTAATAGCAGAGTCATAAGTGCATGTTTCTACAGAAAGAACATCTAAGAAACACATGAGCTATAAATAGGAAACCTTTTCATATTAGCAGAGGTTATTATAAGGTTATTATCTATTTCACATTATCTAACCAGTGCATTGCTGTAAGGCTGACACTTGCTGAGCATTCCCCTTAACCTGATTTAAAGTCTTGCCCTTTGTAATTTGGGAGGGAAGGTGCAATATTACCACTTTTTCAGAGCAAACCTTCCCATGACCTGAAGGAACATGCATCTTAACTTAAAAAGACACTTAGAGGAATAAGGTAGTAGTAGTAGTAGTAGTAGTAGTAGTAGTAGTAGTAGTAGTAGTAGTAGTAGTAGCCCTCAATACCAGGTAGGTGCTTAGCTCACAAGCTAGTACTTTTAGGAAACTGAAGTAGGTGACAATTTGCTGCATGTTACATTTCCTAACCAAAGTAGGTTGTCTTGCCCTGTGCAATGTTACTGTCTACATAGAAAAGTAAAAGTCATAATAGACATGAAGATTAAATAGCATGAATGTAAAGTAGTAACTCATCAAGTTGCAACAGAAATATTTGCAAA
>NW_015427735.1:0-1225 GCF_001527695.2 Protobothrops mucrosquamatus | reverse complement strand
CTCCGAGTTTGGTGGTTTTCTTGCAGACGTTTCATGACCCAACTAGGTGACATCATCAGGGCTAGAAAGGAGTGCAAAGGAGAAGGGAGGGAGGGAGGGAGGGAGGGAGGGAGGAAGGAAGGAAGGAAGGAAGGAAGGAAGGAGGGAGGGAAGGAGAGAAGGAAGGAAGGAAGGAAGGAGGGAGGGAGGGAAGGAAGGACTGTAGGGTCCTTGGTGCTCTCCGAGTTTGGTGGTTTTCTTGCAGACGTTTCATGACCCAACTAGGTGACATCATCAGTGCTACAAGGGACTGAACAAGCCCTACTTCCTTCTAGCACTGATGATGTTAACTACTTGAGTCATGAAACGTCTGCAAAAGACACACCGAGAACTCTCCTCCTCCTCCTCTCCACAAACTCCCTCCCTCCTTGCACTGATGAAGTTAGCTAGTTGGGTCATGAAATGTCAGCCAGAAAGCCAGAGAACACCAAGTACCTCCTCCTCCTCCTCTTCCTCCTCCTCCTCCTCCTCCGATGATGTTGTCACCTCGTTGGGTTCCCAACCCAGCACAGAGAGCACCAAGGACCCCTCACTGGAACCCTGATCCACAAAAGGCCTTTAGCGTTTTGTGTCCCTGCTGATTAAACAACAACTACTTGCAAATTAGACCCCGAAAATGTCTTCATTCAACATCCCACCTATCAAATTAATAAGCAAACAAATCAATTTTAACGGAAGCCAAGGCACTCATTGATTTCTCGCTGCGCTCAGAACAAGCACAGGATAAAAACACAATCGGCACCGTAAAACAATAGTTTAAAAACACAGCAGAAAGAAACAGCCAGAGCGTCTAGGTTGGAAAGGGCCACATTCAAACCAGCCTTTGTGCATTCCAGTTAATGTTCCTTTTCCCCAAAAAGAAATCACATCGGCTCGTGCGAACGCAGCTAACTCAGCTAACCCGGGTCCAGCTAAGAATGTTTTTGTCCTGGGGGGGGGGGGGGGGGGCACAAGGAGCCTTGTACAAAAAGCCAATAATTTTAATCACACGCACACACACACACTGTGGCAGTGAGGATCAGCCTTGCAAAAGTGAAACGACAGACAACCTGCATTCCCACGGCTGCAGGTCAACAAACCTTCATGTAACCTCGATCAGTTTTGCCCCGGATCTGTTCATCCAAATGTTGGCTTTCCCCCCATCCCCACCCCCCCATCCGAACCAGTTTATATGGATCAAACGCAA
>NW_015427734.1:0-1225 GCF_001527695.2 Protobothrops mucrosquamatus | reverse complement strand
TTACCCCAGATTATTTCTGTGAGAAAAAGAGATTCATCAATGGACAGTAGCCATGGCTGGTTACAGGATCTACCATGTTAAAAGTTAGCATACTATTGAATAACATTTCTTACAAAATAAGAATAGAGAGATCTATTGATTTCATCAGAAGGGACTTGGGGATGGAACCCCACAGATCTTCCAACTGATTCAGATAGGAACTTTTTATGCCAATTAATCCAATTATACTCCAATTAATCTTTGCTAATTGCTACCTACCAGCTCAATGGCAGTTTGGACTATCCAGCTTCATAATAATGCAAGCGTCATTTCTGCTGAAATGTTTGCTATGAAACATAACCCATGGTTAACTGAATAACTGTTTACTGAAGTAATCTAATTGTCTGCAGTTCCGTGACATATATGTCATAAAGCAATCATATAAACTGGATTCACATAACATTCTGAGGATTAATTATATAAATTAATTAGTTTGAGGTTCATATATCCTGCCAACCCAGTCTCAACCTTTTCAGCCAACATGCTGTTTGATCCCAGGAAATGTTATGGGAAACATTCTTTGATGCCATTTTCATTAGATCTATCAAAGCTTCATCCAACCATACATATTTTATTCTTACTCTTTGCCCAAAATATCATGTATTTTACCTGCAACAAAATTAAATGTGTGACATTTTGTCTCAACCTTTAATTTTGTTTATGTACTGCATTACTGAGCTGTTTCCTTCTAGTGTACTTTTTTAAGCATATAAGAAAATTGGGGTCAAAAACAGCAAGAGAGAGCTTTGAAGCTCTTGGTATTCCAGGGGACTACATGAAATACATATGGACTCCTTTACCCAATGTCAATATATGAGTTGTGGTAACATGATCATGACAGATTATATGCCGTCAAGTTTTTGTTGACTCTCAGCAGACACTTAGATTTATTTATTTTATTTATTTATTATTTTAATTTGTATACCGCCCTTCTCCCATAGGACTCAGGGCGGTTCACAGCATATTAAAAACAAATAATATACCCACAATACAGAAAATACACAATACAAAAATACAAAAGAATAAACCCTGATAAAAGCCGAATTAAAACCAAATATTCCCAGCTGTGTTTCCGATTAAAATACTTTTAAAATTATCCCTACCTAAAATCCTCCCTAGGTCAGGCCCGCTTGCTGGAAAAGCCATGTCTTGAGGGCGCGGCGGAAAGTAAGGAGATCCGGAATCA
>NW_015427733.1:0-1225 GCF_001527695.2 Protobothrops mucrosquamatus | reverse complement strand
AGTTTGTCCTGTTCATACGCCATCGCATTTCCCTACTGTGACCGTTGATCGTCCGGCACACTGGGTCGGTGGCAAAGGGAAAAATCTTTCCCTACTCAAGGTGATCACCCTTGCGAGGGTCCCTCTAAAATTCTCACCCCTGATACGGGGCTCTAAGAGTTGAAGCCTGAACCCTGATCCATCAGCCAACGCAACATCTCTCCTCTTCTATCCAATTTCAACTTTGTTGATTTTCCCTTTTTTCCTAATCCATTCACACATAACAGTGATACCTAGGTACTCATTGTTAACTGGTTCCGGGAGGAGCAATGAGTACCAAAAACAATGAGTATCAAACAAATTTTTCCCATAAGGAATAATATAGTGAGTCACAAGGCAGCTAATACCAACAAATTCTAGCTTATGCATCAGGTACCAAACAAACAATGAGTACCAGGACAAATTTTTCATGTCAAAATGCATTCATTACCAAATTTTAAAGCAGTTGAATACCAAGGTACCACTGTATTTATTTTCCAATTCAGTCTTTGTTCATTCTCTGACTACCTCAACATAGTTGGTCAATTTCACACTCAGTCTTTACTGATTCAGGACCCATTTATTCCTGAATCTTTCTCTTTTTGTTTTGTCATACTGTACACACATTTAAATAGTCACTTCCTATTTTATTCAATTTATTTTAATGTTTCTTCTAACTCACCTAAATGCCACATGACATAGTAGGCAAAAATATGCTCTCATCATAGACATTTTTGCTTCTTTCACAAAGATTCATTCCTCCAGAAAAATCACATATTACTCACTTTCTCCTCTAAAACATTTTCAGTTAAATTTCCAATCTTTATTGAGCTTTCTAGCAAAAAGTATAAATGCATCTACTTGCAATAGTTTTTACCATCTATGAATAACTTGAAATTGTTCATTCCTCCATTTTCTCAGCCAGAGTCATCTAACTTGAGTACCTTAATTTTAAGATGCATTGCATTATACAATCTTTGTAGTGTTCACTGTAAATTGTTTGGGTTCTCGGCCAACCAAGCATTCTTATTTGTATTGAAAGTGCATGTATATTCACATCCCAGTCAGCATACTTCTAATGCTACTACAAGCATTCATTATACATTTATACATAGCATTAAGCAATCAATAGGATATCATGTATTTATATTGTTATATTGCTCCTCACTCACTGCTGGAGTGGAAAACAACTATCAATTTATTCTCA
>NW_015427732.1:0-1225 GCF_001527695.2 Protobothrops mucrosquamatus | reverse complement strand
ATTCCCAAAATTCCGCCAAAGACGTTACCTAGCCTGGTAACGAAACTTTCAGAAAGCAACCCGTAAGCTCAGAGAACGCATCTCCACCCTCCACCTCCACCCGAGCCACAGATATTTACCACTATCACAAACCTAGATCAGTGTTTCTCAACCTCGGCAACTTGAAGAGATACGGTCTTAATCTCCCAGAATTCCCCAGGCAGCCCTTCAAGTTGTCAAAGTTGAGAAATACTGACCTAATGCTTGAGATACGCCGTCTTTACTGTAAACCTCCAGGATGCAGAGAAAAAGGTTCCCCTCGCCAACTGGAGTCCTTCAATCCTACAAGCCAGGCTGGTTCTGAATCCAGGTCCTTGCGATGCCAGCTTTGAACGTGGTACCAGGGCCCACCGCTCAAGCCACTGGACTCCAGTCTTCTATCGAGCCTTATTTCACATTTCTTCGTGCTTTTTGGAACCTTATCCGCCCACTCCCTTTTTCCTTTGTTCAGATCTAAGCAGTCCTTCGGAACAAGCAGCAGTGCAGGCAAAATTAAAAATAATCATAAACCAAAATCCAACAACCGGTAGCTACATTTGTATGGTGCATTCACGCCCCCCCCGTCCCCGTCCCTCATCCACACAACCTGTGGGAAGTCAGCAACATTTCCAACCACAGAAGGAGGGGAGGGGGGGGAGAAGGCATATCACAAAGAACACAGGTTAAGGTGCAAGGCGAAAATATCCCAAAACAGGTTTTTTTATTATTATTATTGTTTTGCAGATCTCACGAAACACCCGTGCATTGTGCAACAACAGCAGCAACAGCCACACTTAGTGACGGAGGAAGAAGCTGAAGCAGGGGTGCACTCTCGGACCCTCCAAAAAGGCGGAAGAGGGTTTGGCCCAAGCAAAGCAGGAATGCAACAGGTAGCTTGTGTTACGTAGCACATGCAGGGGGGTGGTTAGCCCAGTTCTTAAAACATCAAAATGAAAAAGAAAAAAAAAAGAGGGGGAGGAAATCTCCCTGAACTTAGAAAATATGGTTTCAAAGAGGTTGCAGCAATTACACATTATTTACGGCACTTTGTGAAAACTCTGCATGCACCAGGTGGGGGGAGGTGAGGAAATGGGGTCGGATCGGGTGAGGAAAGCGCTTGCCATTCACATCCCCTTCATCATGCCACAGACCCCCTCCATTAAAAGCAGCAAAACCTAACTGTGGAGTGCAAAAAAAAAAAAAAAAA
>NW_015427731.1:0-1225 GCF_001527695.2 Protobothrops mucrosquamatus | reverse complement strand
GCCAGGAACTACGGGCCTGGACACCTCTGGGTCCCGGCTGTGGTCTGCAAGGTCTCGGGGCCTCTGTCCTACGAGGTGTCCCTGGAAGACGGCCGCGTTCTTCGCCGCCACATTGATCAACTACGTGTGAGGCGGGACTCGCCTGGGGTTCCTCCTCAGTCTCCTCTGGGGGGGAGGAGGAATGGGGAATGCATTCTGGAAATCAGAATCTGCTGCCAACATCGGTTGTGGGGAACGACACGGGCACTCAACACCCAAGTTCCACAGGAGATTCAGGTAGCAATTCATGGGGACGGGGGCACACAGACACCCCCACACACACTCCAGCCTGGGAGTCCCACCGGAGGTATACTAACTATCCACACCTCACAAACAATACTCCAGACACAGAGAATAACTGGGAGCATACTCACAACTCACAACATGCAAGAGAGCAGGCAACACAGAAGGGAAACACGTCCTTTGCTGAAATGGCTCATAGAAGGATGTCCCCACGCATAAGGGCTAACAGGGAGGCATCCCTAGACCCTAACACTACAGGAAGGAGCCAGGAAAACCACACTCCGTCAGGAAACACGGAGATGAGTTCAGAGGGGTTGGGAAACTCCATAGGTGGTAGGTCAACCAGGTATAGCGATCTACAGGGTTCTGACTTCTCGAGCCTAGGAGACGGGCAGGAAAGTCAAACAGAAGTCATAAGACAACCACAGGGCAATTCACCTAGTGTGGGAAGCAACGGGGAAAACACTACAAGTTCCCCAGGTCCGAGAAGGTCGCTCAGGGTCAAAGGCCCTCCAAAATACCTTGCAGATTACGTAAGGTGAGCATGTAAATAGCAATAACGGGACTGGAGGTCCAAGCTGGTTGACTCTACGGAAACGATGTTGGGGCCATTGGGTCTTTGTACGACGGAACAGCCCCACATCTTACACACACTGTGTAACATTAACTCAACAGCTAATTATATAACCATTACTATGATGGCGTCCATGTGGGCGCATTATTATTTCATCTAGGGGGGAGGGGTGTTGTGTCCTGAGCCTGCAAAAGCAGGCTCGGGACGTTGCAAGAGTCCCGGGCATTTGCAAAAGCTGCCCGGGACCAGACTGAGTGGCGCCGGCCTTGCGCGCATGCGCAAGGCGGGAAAAGACCGCCTTGTGATTGGTTGTATTTGCCCGGGGATCAGAAGGTATAAATAGAGGCCTGCGTGCCTCTGCTCGGGTTG
>NW_015427730.1:0-1225 GCF_001527695.2 Protobothrops mucrosquamatus | reverse complement strand
ATCCTGGCGCTTCCGCTGAGCCCTGACAGCCCTGCAGCTCCAGCCATCTCTCGCTCAGGCTTGTGCGGTGCTGCCACCGGTTCAGCTCATTCCCCTCCCCCGCTACCACTTTTCTAGGATGGTCGCGTACCACCTGCCAGGTGCCAATGTACCACAGGTGGTACCCGTACCACTGGTTGAAAAGCCCTGTCCTAGTGGACGATCACTTACGTAGACATGAGCCAACTGCGTGCGGCAGCAGCCAAAAAAGCTCATACAATCCTGGGCTGTATAAACAGAGGCATTGAATCAAAATCAGGTGAAGTATTAGTACCGCTTTATAAAGCCTTAATAAGGCCACACCTGGAGTACTGCATCCAGTTTTGGTCACCGCATTTACAAAAAAAGATGTTGAGACTCAAAGTGCAGAGAAGAGCAACTAAGATGATTAAAGGCCTGGAGACTAAAACATACGAAGAACAGCTGCAGGACTTGGGTTTGGCTAGTCTAGAAAAAAGAAGGACTAGGGGGTACATGATAGCAGTATTCTAGCCTTTGGGAGGGCTGCCACAAAAAAGAGGGAGTCAAGCTATTCTCCAAAGCGACAGAAGCCATGGATGGAAACTGATCAAGGAGAAAAGCAACCTGGAATTAAGGAGAAGCTTCCTAACAGTGAGGACAATTAACCAGTGGAACAACCTGCCTCCAGAAGTTATAAGTGCTTTCTCATTGGAGATTTTTAAGAAAAGACTGGACAACCACATGTCTGAAATGGTATAGGGCAGGGGTAGACAACCTTGGCTCTTTTATGACTCGTGGACTTATGACTCGTGACATGGCTAGCTCAGGAATTCTGGGAGTTGAAGTCCACGAGTCATAAAAGAGCCAAGGTTGTTTCCTGATTGAATAATGGGTTGAACTAGAAGACCTCTGATGTCCTTCCTTCCACTACTCTGAACTGAAAAATTAACCATCCAGGTTAGGACTATGGATAGTCCTCGACTTACAAAAACTCTTGAGCCCAAAATTTCCATTGCTAAGCGAGACAGTTAATAATAATAATAATAATAATAATAATAATAATAATAATAATAATAATAATAATAATAATAATAATAATAATAATAATAATAATAATAATAATAATAGTAAAGTTGGAAGGGACCTTGAAGGTCATCTAGTCCAACCCCCTGCTCAGGCAGGAAACCCTATACCATTTCGGACAAATGGCTGTCCAGTCTCTTCT
>NW_015427729.1:0-1225 GCF_001527695.2 Protobothrops mucrosquamatus | reverse complement strand
CTGGGCGCTATCTAACAAAATGAAATTCAATGGTGAAAAAAGTAAGGTTCTACATTTAGGCAAGAAAAATCAAATGTATAGGTATAGTATAGGGGGTACCTTGCTCAATAGTAGTAACTGTGAGAGGGATCTCGGAGTCCTAGTGGACAATCACTTAAATATGAGCCAGCAGTGTGCTGCAGCTGCCAAAAAAGCCAACACAGTGCTAGGCTGCATTAACAGAGGGATAGAATCAAGATCAGGTGAAGTATTAATGCCACTTTACAATGCCTTAGTAAGGCCACACTTGGAATACTGCATCCAGTTTTGGTCACCCCGATGTAAAAAAGATGCTGAAACTCTAGAAAGAGTACAGAGAAGAGCAACAAAGACGATTAGGAGACTGGAGGCTAAAACATATAAGGAACGGTTGCTGGAATTGGGTATGTCTAGTTTAACGAAGAGAAGGACGAAGGGGGACATGATAGCAGTGTTCCAATATCTCAGGGGCTGCCACAAAGAAGAGGGAGTCAAGCTATTCTCCAAGGCAGGACAAAAAGCAATGGATGGAAACTGATCAAGGAGAGAAGCAACTTAGAACTAAGGCGAAACTTCCTGACAGTTAGAACAATTAACCAGTGGAACAACCTGCCTCCAGAAGTGGTGAATGCTCCAACACTGGAAGTTTTTAAGAAGAGACTGGACAGCCATTTGTCTGAAATGGTGTAGGGTTCCTGCCTGAGCAGTGGGTTGGACTCGATGACCTCCAAGGTCCCTTCCAACTTTATTATTATTATTATTATCAGCCATCTTTATTCAAAAAAATTATTTTAGATGAATAATCTGAAATCAAGGCCTTTAACAAAGTCATTATTTGAAAAACCTTCTAAAAGATAGAGTATATAGTACTGGATTACAGATTACAGAGACCAATATATTCCAAATCAAGTCCCAATCTCTGGCCCCAAATCCAAAATGGTCTATTCTGTTAAATTTTGCTTTCAGTCCAGAGTTTCTCTTTAAAAAATTGTGAATGAGAAATAAACATAGGGAGAAGTCTGCTGCACAATCTGGACCAGGGCCACTTTTTAAACTTATTTTAACTGAAAGAAGATTTACCCAAAATTTTGCTAGAGCTAGTGTTGAGCAGTCTTACCTAAAGAGCTTTTAGATGAAGTAAAGATGCTTCTCAAGCAGTGGACTTTCTATTGTTGATTGTTGAATAGGTAAGTAAGTAAATTAGAAT
>NW_015427728.1:0-1225 GCF_001527695.2 Protobothrops mucrosquamatus | reverse complement strand
AAAAATGCAATCTGATTAAGGTTAAAAAAAAATCTCAAACAAAGCCGAGCTGGCTTTAAAATGAAGAACATTTTGCTCCATGGAGAAGTTTACCAATGTTCATTGAAATGTGGTGGCATTTTTAGATTCAACTACGTATATTTCAGTAATTGGAACATGGCAGGACATTTTTCAAGCAAAGACGCTTCCTGCAACCAGCAGTGGGAAAACAGCTAATACTCAAGAGGTTCCGATTCCCCCCCCCCCAGATTTTCTGAAAGGAAGGTCAAAGAAAAACGCAAAATCAGAGTGGCAGAAGGAAACTATGATGTTCTCCTGCTCAGGGACTCGGAGGACAATCTGTTCTGCTGATGAGACATTGACGGGTCATGTTGCTCAACGTAACTAGGATTCTAGATGCTTTATTAGTATAAAAAATTCTCCTTCTGGGATTCCTAACACTGCCAGAAGACCCTCCATCGTGTTTTTAAAAAGTTTCCTGTAACTTTAAAACTGGACCCCCTCTCTCAGCACTCATTTCCAAGATGTATTCAGGCCCCAAATGCTGCTTCCCTTGTGGATGCATAAAGGGGCTCCTGGTCCCCACAAAAGATCAAAGGCAAGCTAAAGGCTGAGAGCGCAGGAGCTCTCTGATAGGGTGGTTAAAGGAAGCTTCCTAGCAAAGGGTTTGGGGACCGGCCACGAGTCCACTTGGGTGACCGTTTCATAAGCAGGAAAAAGAGGCATTAAGAACCGAGGAGGTTTAAAGTGTGTATTGAAGAGGCTTCTGTAACCATGCATCTTTTGGAGCTCTAGACTGCCAAAAGAATAAGAACAAGCAAAAGCAAGGTTTTTAACTTGATACCCTTAGAAACTACTTTTGTTCTTTCAAGACAGCGAAGAGAAACTGTCAAAGAAGAAATTTAAATGAGGAGGAGGGCAGTAAAAACTCTCACAAATGGCCATATGACAAAAGGCAGTGAAGAAAGCGGCAACAGCAACCTTGTGCACATGCAACCAAAGACCAAGAGCTGCGCCTGCTAGCCAGCCTGCCTCCGTCCCTTGCTGTGGGTTTTCTCTCATCTCACGGCATCTTTCCACTCTTAGGGACGTCGTGCTCTTGTGTGAAACCAAGCCCAAAGGCATGTTTTATAACATTTTCATTTTCTCTCATTGTAAGAGGAAAGAAAGAAAGAAAAAAAGAAAGGAAGGAAGGAAGGAAGGAAGGAAGGAAGGAAGGAAGGAA
>NW_015427727.1:0-1225 GCF_001527695.2 Protobothrops mucrosquamatus | reverse complement strand
AGGAGGAGGAGGAGGAGGGGAGGATGACGACGACGACTGTGGGGTCCTTGGTGCTCTCTGAGCTGGGTACTTTTCATGCAGACATTTCATGATCCAACTAGGGAACATCATCAGTGCTAGGAGGAAGTGGTTTGAAGAGGAGGAGGAGGAAGGAAGGAAGGAAGGAAGGAAGGAAGGAAGGAAGGAAGGAAGGAAGGAAGGAAGGACTGTGGGGTCCCTGGTGCTCTCTGAGCTGGGTGGTTTCCTTGCAGACGTCTTATCACCCAACTAGGGAACATCTTCAGTGCTAGAAGGAAGTGGAGTTTGAAGGGAGGAAGAGGAGGAGGAGGAGGAGGAGGAGGAGGAGGAAGGACTGTGCTCTCTGAGCTAGGCTGTTTTTTCTTGCAGACGTCTCATGACCCAACTAGGGAACATCATCAATCAGTGCTAGAAGGGAGCAAACAGCCTAATCAAGGAGGTTCCCCAAAGACCCCCACCAACACCGACAGAGCAAACCACTGTAGATAAGCAGAGGTGAGACTTCAGTCCGCGGCGGGGCTTCGAACCATGCAGGGCTTCAGACCGGGGCGGGGCTGCGTATCGGGGCGGGGCTTCGGACCAGGGCGGGGCTTCAGACCGGGGAGGGGCTTCAGACCGGGGAAAGCTTCGGACCAGGCAGGGCTGCGTACCCACGCAGGGACGTAGCAGGCTGGGGACCAGTACAGGGGCAGGGCTTCAGACTGGGGCGAGGCTGCGATTTGGGGCGGGGCTATGGACTGGGGCAGGGCTTTAGACCAGGGCGGGGCTTCGGACTAGGACGGGGCTTCAAACCATGCAGGGCTTCGGGCAGGGGCGGGTTTCAGACGGGGGCAGGCTTCAGACTGGGGCGGGGCTATGGATCAGGGCGGAGCTATGGACTGGGCGGGGCTTCAGACCAGGGCGGGGCTTCGGACCAGAGAGGGCTGCGTACCCATGCAGGGACCAGTACAGGGTTGTGGACCGGTATCAGGCTGTGGCCCAATTCCAGGCTGTGGACCGTCGCCATGACGCAGCCCGGAACTCCTGATCATGACTCGTCCCATTCAGAACCTACTTTCGGGGTCTCCCCCTTGGAGCCCGGCGGGAAGCGGAGGATCCAGAAGTTGCGGTTCTTGAGCAGGTTCTCCATGTTCTCCAGCCGCCGCTGCAGCAGGCCGTATTCCTGAATGAGGGTCCCCAGCGCGGCCCACTTGCTCTCCAGCTGCCC
>NW_015427726.1:0-1225 GCF_001527695.2 Protobothrops mucrosquamatus | reverse complement strand
CTTCCTTCTTTCCTTCTTTCCTTCTTTCCTTCCTTCCTTCCTTCCTTCCTTCCTTCCTTTAGACCAGGGCTTTTCAACCTTTTCACCCATTATACCACTTTTAGGATATGGCAACATCCGAGTACCACCAGTCGCCTAGCAAGGTGTCAAAAACTTGATGACCCCCCCCCCAAAAAGGAAAAAAGTGATGAAGTACAGGGAGTCCTCGACTTACAACAGTTCGCTTAGTGACTGTTCGAAGTTACAATGGCACTGAAAAAAGTGCCCCCCAAGCCACAGCCGAGCAAGACACCTGTCTGCCCGCCCGGCCGTGCTCTTCCTCCTGTCCGAGGTTTTCATTGTTGTGAGCATTTCTGTTGAGGATTGGCAGTGGGAGTGGGGTGTGGGGGGGTGTTTGGTCTTTATTTCCCCCCCCCCCCCGTCTGCTGGGTGGTTGCAGCAGGTTTTGGTCACTTCACATGACCCCAGGACACTGTGACCGTCATAAATATGAATCAGTTGCCAAGCATCTGAATGTAAATCACAAGACCCTGGAGAGGCTGCAACATTCCAGCTGATCGGCGCTTCTTCTGGGCTCAGCAGAAGCGCCAGGATCAGCGCCGAGCTCCAGCTGATTGGTGCTTCTTCAGGGATCAGCAGAAGTGCCAGGATCAGTGCCGAGCTCCAGCTGGATCCTGGCGCTGATCCTGGCGCTTCCACTGAGCCCTAACAGCCCTGCAGCTCCAGCCGTCTCTCGCTCAGGCTTGTGCGGTGCTGCCACCGGTTCAGCTCATTCCCCTCCCCTGCTACCACTTTTCTAGGATGGTCACGTACCACCTGCCAGGTGCCAATGTACCACAGGTGGTACCCGTACCACTGGTTGAAAAGCCCTGCTTTAGATGGCCTCCAAAGTCTCTCCAACGTAACCTTCTGTGGTCTATTATTTTGTTTCTAATCAATTCCCACGACACATAGAACACTACTAACCAACCAGTCCCATTTTAGCCTAATCTGGGACACTGTGTGAATATCCATTACAGAGGCCCATTGGTTCTTTTTAAAAACAAAACGTTCCTTATTTCCTAATGATCTTTTCTCAAACGACACCCCGAATGATCCTACAGCTTAGCATACAAAACAGCAGGGAGAGATAACGGCAAGTGTAATTAGAAATATAAATAAAACAGCAATCTCGGGAGAGTTTTAAAAAGGCTGCGCTGGAGGATGAAAGGGTAGAAAAATCAGC
>NW_015427725.1:0-1225 GCF_001527695.2 Protobothrops mucrosquamatus | reverse complement strand
GATCAAAGGCGGACACGAAGGCAACTGTTTTTGCAACTGTTGTATAATGCACACAACCAACTCGGGGATTCCACTCCATTCCAAGGCATTCTTGCCAAGAGACACAGAAAGGAAGCATTTCAACGGGTGTTAGGCACAGCTGTAGATTGCATTACAAAACCTTTTCTCTCACCCGGCATTCTTGACATTTTTTACACAGAGGTGCTCCTACAACCCACAGGCCGGTTCAGCTTCCACAGTCCCAGTGAAGAGTAAAGACTTCTTTGAGAGCCTTTATTTCTTCTCGGCTGTGGTTCCTGCCCTCTGGAATAACATCCCTCTAAGTTCTGAATGGGTCCCACTTTGATGGGATCCTGAAATCTCTTGAAAACCTGATTTCCCTGACCTCAGAACACAATGGTGGTTGAGGACCTGTCAGTTATTTTGGGGTGTGAGATATCTCTATCTCTATCTCTATCTCTATCTCTATCTCTATCTCTATCTCTATCTCTATCTCTATCTCTATCTCTATCTCTATCTCTATCTCTATCTCTATCTCTATCTATCTCCTCTCTCCTCTCTCCCTGTCTGTCTGTCTCTGTCTCTGTCTATCTATCTATCTATCTATCTATCTATCTATCTATCTATCTATCTATCTATCTATCTATCTATCTATCTATCTATCTATCTATCTATCTATCTATCTATCTCTTTTCTCTCTCTCCTCTCTCTTCTCTCTTCTCTCTCCTCTCTCCTCTCTTCTCTCTTCTCTCTTCTCTCTTCTCTTTTCTCTTTTCTCTTTTCTCTTTTCTCTCTTCTCTCTCCATCTATATATCTATACCTATATATCTCTCTATCTCTATCTCTATCTCTATCTCTATCTCTATCTCTATCTCTATCTCTATCTCTATCTCTATCTCTATCTCTATCTCTATCTCTATCTCTATCTCTATCTCTATCTCTATCTGTCTGTCTGTCTGTCTGTCTCTCTCTCTCTCTGTCTGTCTGTCTGTCTGTCTGTCTGTCTGTCTGTCTGTCTGTCTGTCTGTCTGTCTGTCTATCTATCTATCTATCTATCTATCTATCTATCTATCTATCTATCTATCTATCTCTTCATCCATCTCTATATCTACCGTGTCTGTCTGTCTGTCTGTCTGTCTGTCTATCTATCTATCTATCTATCTATAGATGAGAGAGAGAGAGAGAGAGAGAGAGAGAGAGAGAGAGAGAGAGAGAGAGAGAGAGA
>NW_015427724.1:0-1225 GCF_001527695.2 Protobothrops mucrosquamatus | reverse complement strand
AGTGAAGCAATAAAAGAAAGTACTCTTGAGTAACTCTAAGTGTCATCCTTGGTTCTTGGGCCCTGACCACATAGTTCAACTGGTTAGATTGAAAAAGCATTTTAAACCATAATATGTGGTTTATAAGCAATAGTTCAATATATCAGCATACTAGTTATATTAAAACTGAAGCAAACAGACCAGTTTGTTGAGTTTATATGACATATGAATCCAGCCTTTGCTTGCATTCCCACACGCTATTAAGAAATAGTTTTAATCAGAGTTGATTATTTGTTTATCTGAAAATGATTTCCCCAAATAAATTTGCTTTAAAATGAAAAATCACCTTAAATTCTCTGAGAACATGATAAAGGAGACAAATTACATTTTTTTCAGTCTAATTTTAGCAGGGAGATCAGTTTAAATTCTGGGGATTTGGTTGTATGAAGAAGTATAGTTAAGTAATAATGGACTGTGTAACATGGATTATGAACAGACTAGAGAGGAACATCAAGGAGAACATTGTAAAGATCCATATAAAAGCCAACACGAATAGGGAATGATGGAGGGGGAGTTTGTTTTTTTACACACCTTCATTTTCCATGATACTTAGAGCCACAAATGAACCAGAAACTGACGTGTGGGGTCAGTTTCTGGTTCAAGGTATGAACCCAGAAATAGTATTAATCAAATAAAGTCTCATTTTTATTAATCTGAACTGTTAGACAAGCACAGTTTCACTGGTTCTCTCTTTTTCTCTCTTTTAAACACAGACTCACATACTCAATACTTATAGTAGTGTAACTTCTGAGGGCCAAGAGTTTTGGAAATAGCTTTTCCCAGTTTTGATATTTTAACTTATATTTCTGTCTTGCAAATTCTATGTAAATTCAGTCAAGTGCTTTACAAGAAGAAATATTTCTGAAGCATTAAGCAAAATGATGGCAAAATTAGCCATTTTCTAATCTTCATAAAATTATCTTGATTCTTAACAATCGGCAAAATCAGCAGAAAGTGCAATAGTCGGTTGCCCAAGTCAGCACTCACCCACCCTCCTAGAGAAGGAAATATTTTGGGGGATATTAAAAAAGGCAGAATATTATATTTCCTCAAAGGAATAATGAAGAAAAATCTTAGGCCGAAACAGCCCAGTATCCCCCAAGCAGAAACTCAGCAGGCCAGCTCTGAAGAAATGCAGATTTGATAATCCTATTCAGAAAGACTGGGTCACCTATTTATAAGCAAA
>NW_015427723.1:0-1225 GCF_001527695.2 Protobothrops mucrosquamatus | reverse complement strand
GAAAGTCTTCCCTAAGTGTCTGCAAAGACGCGAGACCAGCTTGATGGCCCTTCATCCCAAAATCAATGGCTCTCAGCCTGCTTGCCAAGCCATTGAATCTCATCTTGTAAACACCCTGTGCGCCAGGCTTGCTGATCTGGCATTCGTGCGCTCCTGAAGTCATGCCAATCTTTTCCCCTGCGACGCGCCAAGCGCGCTCCTCGCAGCATGGAGTTGTTTGGAAACATGTGGCGGAGGTTCTGCATGAGCTGGAATCAGCGCCTCCATGCTTTGCTAGGCGCTCTTCATTTCTCGGAGACGGCTGTTTCTGCGGGAGGCTTTAATTTTCCAATTTCACCCTTTGTTTCGGATCCTAAACTCATGCGTCCATGTTCTGATTCTGCCCCCAGAGTGAGTCACCCACTCCTAATCTCTCCATCTGTTCTGGTGCCGGCTTCAAAGGGGGTAGAGACGTGCGACAGGAAATCTCTTTTCTCCCCTCTGAAATTTAGTATTAATCACTCTGGTAACCGGTTTGTGTCTTTTTTTAATGTGTACGCTTTATAGTAATGATCAGATTAATCTTAGGCAGAAGGTGATTAAGATTCGTAGTATGAATGTGTGTGTTTACTGTAATAAGCAAGAATCTGAAGCCAAAACACAGCATACACTGGGCGTCTTCAGGGGGAGGGCGTGCCACGGTCCCCCTCCTCCCAAATTTATTTTAATGAGATAAGCCTTTGGACTAACCTAGCGTTTTTCAACCTGGGCAACTTTTAACAAGTGTGAGAAGAACTACAAAGATGATCAGGGGACTGGAGGCTAGAACGTACAGGGAACGGTTGCTGGAATTGGGTATGTCTGGTTTAACGAAGAGAAGGACGAGGGGGGACAGGATAGCCATGTTCCAATATCTCAGGGGCTGCCCCAAAGAAGAGGCAGTCAAGCTATTCTCCAAGGCGCCTGAAGGCAGGACAAGAAGCAACGGATGGAAACTAACCAAGGAGAGAAGCAACCTAGAACTAAGGAGAAACTTCCTGACAGTGGGAACAATTAACCAGTGGAACAACCTGCCTCCAGAAGCGGTGAATGCTCCAACACTGGAAGTTTTTAAGAAGAGACTGGACAGCCATTTGTCTGAAATGGTATAGGGTTTCCTGCCTGAGCAGGGGGTTGGACTCGATGACCTCCAAGGTCCCTTCCAACTTTATTATTATTATTATTATTATTATTATTATTATTATTA
>NW_015427722.1:0-1225 GCF_001527695.2 Protobothrops mucrosquamatus | reverse complement strand
GCGCTTTAAATATGGTAACCAGCACCTTGAAGCGCACCCGGAAGGCTACCGGCAGCCAGTGCAGCTCACGCAAAAGCGGTGTTATATGGGAGCGACGAGTCCCTCCCAACACCGCCCGCGCGGCCGCATTCTGGACTAGCTGGAGCCTCCGGATGCTCCTCAAGGGGAGCCCCATGTAGAGAGCATTGCAGTAGTCCAGATGTTGTTGCATCCATGGTTTCCTCAGAATATTATGCATTTTTCCAGGATGATTTTTTTGACTTCTCACTCTAATCAAGAGCCCTGGAATTCTTAGGCACTTTTTTCTCTTTTCCAAATACTAACCAGGACCAGCCCTTCAGTTTCCAAGAAAAGCCACAATCATGTGCTGTCACCTATATAAATTAGAAAGATTTGACTTTAAGAAATAATTGTGAACCAAGCCATGGATTCATTGAAAGAGGAGCATTTCCACTGCAGGAGAGATTGTGCAGATGGGTAGGCACTGTTCAGGAAAAAAATGGTTTTGGCTCAGCACAAAATTTACCACAAAGAATGAAAATGACTTATAATATTAAAGAAAAAAAAGAGCAGTTGGACATTTTAAGAGATCTTTATTGCAGACTGACACAGATAACTTCTGAACTTTTACAACCTATTTATTTATTTGAAGCAATCAACAAAATGTTATCGTAAACTAGGCAATGTTATCGTAAACTGTCCTTAAAACTAGGGAAAGAAGTGGGAAAGAATGATTTAAAGTACTACAAATCCATCGAAAATCTCCATTTTGGCTCAAGTTCCAGTTCTGAAATTAGTCCAAATAGGCATGTTTTCTCTATCCTGAACATAAGTATCAGATGATGATATTCTTCAGGCAATGTTAATTTGATTAAAAAGCTTGTCCTTAATAACTTGAGACATCAGTCCATGTATTGCTTCTATTGTGGTTTTGCAGCTGAGAGAAAAACAAAAACATAAATTAAATGGCTGAATGAACTTTGTCATTATATTGCAAGTTAGTCACATGTCCTAGTACAGTTTCCGTAATTGCATAAATGTTATCATTTAGTTATGAAAAAGCAAATACAGTATTTTACAATCAAAAGGAATTAAAAAATAACATTCTCTTTAAGTAGCCGTACAACGGTACAAATTATAGACCTGAACTACAATATAGAAAACATTGTATGTACTATGCTATTGGGCAGCGTGGTGGTTCAGTGGTTAAGATGTTGGGCTTGTG
>NW_015427721.1:0-1225 GCF_001527695.2 Protobothrops mucrosquamatus | reverse complement strand
ACCGACCCTTGTGGCACCCCACAAGTTAGGGGCCTTGGGGTCGACCTCTGTCCCCCTGCCAATACAGACTGCGTACGATCGGTGAGGAAGGAGGAGAACCACCGCATAACCGTGCCTCCCACTCCCAACCCACCTAAACGCCGCAGCATGATACTGTGGTCCACAGTATCAAAAGCCGCTGAGAGGTCCAAAAGAACTACAACTCTACAACGCCTTGATAAGGCCACCCTTGGAATACCTGCATGCAGTTTTGGTCACCACGATGTAAAAAAGATGCTGAGACTCTAGAAAGAGTGCAGAGAAGAGCAACAAAGATGATCAGGGGACTGGAGGCTAAAACATACAAGGAACAGTTGCTGGAATTGGGGATGTCCAGTTTAATGAAGAGAAGGACGAGGGGGGACATGATAGCAGCCTTCCAGTATCTCAGGGGCTGCCCCAAAGAAGAGACAGTCAAACTATTCTCCAAAGCGCCTGAAGGCAGGACAAGAAACAACGGATGGAAACTAATCAAAGAGAGAAGCAACCTAGAAATAAGGAGAAACTTCCTGACAGTGAGAACAATTAATCAGTGGAACAACCTGCCTCCAGAAGCTGTGAATGCTCCAACACTAGAGGTCTTTAAGAAGAGAGAATGTTGAGGTTAAAATGTGCTGTGTTTCCTTGCAGACATTGATGAATGCACCTTCCAAAATATCTGCGTTTTCGGTACCTGCCAGAATCTTCCCGGGATGTTCCGCTGCGCCTGTGATGATGGATATGAGCTGGACAGGAGCGGCGGCAACTGCACAGGTGAGCGGGAAAGACCCATCGTGGCTCCAGGTGGTCCTCTTCATTGGGTGGCTTTCTGAAGTTGCCACCGAAAAAAGGTGACTTATATCCGGGTCTTTGCACTTAACAATCATCGCAGCATCCCCACAGTCACCTGATCAAATTGCATGTATTTATGATGGTTGATTGATTGATTGATTGATTGATTGATTGATTGATTGAAATGGTCTAGGATCTCCTACTTGAGTAGGGGGCTGGACTAGAAGACCTCCAAGGTCCCTTCCAGCTCTATTCAGATTGATTGGTTGAAATGGTCTAGGATCTCCTATTTGAGCAGGGGGTTGGACTAGAAGATCTCCAAGGTCCCTTCCAGCTCTATTCAGATTGATTGATTGAAATGGTCTAGGATCTCCTACTTGAGCAGGGGGTTGGACTAGAAGACCTCCAAGGTCCC
>NW_015427720.1:0-1225 GCF_001527695.2 Protobothrops mucrosquamatus | reverse complement strand
AAATATGTATTTCTTTGCATTAGCTGGATTATCTAATGGGTTATTTTTTTTTTTTTTTACTTTGCACGCCGGGCCGAGTCGCCGTTAAGCGGGTGGAACTGGACATTTGCTTTTTAAAAGAATAATCACAGCCTAATCAAACGCTCCCGAGTTTGCCCAGGCTGAGAGGCTTCAAAAACAAAGCAACGCCCAACACTGACACCGGACCAACATTGACACCGGACCAACATTGCACACGTTGCGGGGATTTACCATACCCGGGTTAAGAGTCTTGTATGAACATATAGCCAATAAGCTAGTACGCCTCCCCCCCGTATTCACAAAGCATATGCGTAACGATATCCCATTGGTTACAATCAAGCTCGTAATTCCCCGCCGGACGAAAAAAAATCCCCGACTTTCCGGAGATTCCGGAGAAGGCGAGTTAGTCTCGGCTGAGATTTCCTACCTGGTCAGCGAGGGAAAATGCCCAGAACTCGCGCGCGCCGCTCCCTCCGCCACTCCTGGACGCCGACTAGAGCCTCGCGCAGGTTCGAGCAGTTCCGACGGAGGAGGTGGCTTACTTCATCCGCTCTCCCAGCCCCGCCTTCCAAAGCGGTGGGGCCCGCGAACAGCAGCAGGTGTCCCAGTTAGTTGTTGCTGCCTCTTCCTCCTCCTCCGTCGGGTGAGAGACCCCCGCGAGCGGGGTGGGGTGGGGTATTTGAGCATGGCTAGGATCAGATGGCTTATTTATTTATTTATTTTTAATAATTTTTATTATTTAAACCAGGGGTAGTCAACCTTGGCTCTTTTATGACTCGTGGACTTCAACTCCCAGGATTCCTGAGCCAGCTGTCTGGCCCAGGAATTCTGGGAGTTGAAGTCCACGAGTTATAAAAGAGCCAAGGTTGACTACCCCTGATTTAAACCAACAAAACAAAACATAACACACACACATATATATACACAGTATATATTCCTCCCTTTTTCTAACAGCGATTTCGTAACAGTAATCTTCTATTATTTACATTTCCCCCCCCTTATTAATAATAATAATAATAATAATCTTTATTGATTAGCCCTTGGGCCATATCAAAGTGCAAAGTTCCAATAACAAATCATTACCCAAGTCTAATAAAAGCAATTTAAAATAAAATTTGATAAAATACAGTTTAAAATGGAACTAGAATAATATATGACTTAAGATGAAATTGGAGTAAAATACAGTCTAAAATGAAGTTAAAAT
>NW_015427719.1:0-1225 GCF_001527695.2 Protobothrops mucrosquamatus | reverse complement strand
AAAACCAGAACATATATACAATCCCCCCCTTAAAACCGAATTAAACCGAATTTTAATGTTGCGTCTTCCGAATATTTAAAACCCAATGTAAAATCCACCCTAGGTCAGGTCCGCTTGCTGGAAGAGCCATGTCTTGAGGGCGCGACGGAAGGTAAGGAGATCCGGAATTATCCGGATCTCGGGGGGTAGTTCATTCCAGTATCTTGAATATATAATGGACATCCTCCTATTTACTTCCATAACAACAATACTGTGAGATAGGTTGGGCTAAAAGAAAGCAACTCGGCCAAAATCATCCTACATGTTTCCATGATTCAGGGTAGCTTAGAATCTGAGCCTCCCCAATCCCAATCCAAAATCTTAATACTTGCTCTTAAAAATAATACTTTTAGGTTACTATGCTATAGCTACATATAATGGAATCAATGTGTTTGAAGAATGGATTTTTCACATATGGTGATATTCAATCAGAAAATAATAATTCTGTGTTTTATCTATCTGGTCATGATTAGCCTATGTAATTTTCATAACACGCATAAACACCGTGACCTCCAGAATCCACAATTGTTTGGGAATTTTCAGTATTTTAATCCTTAGGTTAGGGAAGGTCATCCTAGATTGTTCTTCTGGTGGCACATTTCTGATGAGCACACACTTGGTCCAGATCTGAATGCTGTTAGTCTGGGCCAGGGGTAGGCAACCTTGGCTCTTTTATGACTCGTGGACTTCAACTCCCAGAATTCCTGATCATGTGCCGTTCACTTCCCTGACTTACAGTTTTGTTTTCCTGACCAGCCTGTTTTCTAAATGCTATACCAGGGGTAGTCTGGGAGTTGAAGTCCACGAGTCATAAAAGAGCCAAGGTTGCCTACCCCTGGTCTGGGCTAACCACTTCCACTGCATTTATTCTAGAGGCTGAAGTCTATGACCGAGTTGCAGACTGTGCCATTTTATGTTTCTCATATGTTACCAATTGTGAGCTACTAGTAACATGTAGACCATTATTTTTTTAAAATTGCTTCTTCCTTTTTTTTCTGCATACCATACCACAGATTCTTGGCTCCTATAACAGAGGAAATCGAAACCCTGAGAAATTAGTGGAGGAAATCAAATCCATTGCAAGCAGGCCAACTGAAAAGCATTTCTTTAATGTCTCAAATGAAGTAGCTCTCCTTACAATTGTTGAAGCTCTTGGAGAAAGAATATTTGCCTTGGAAGGTATGGG
>NW_015427718.1:0-1225 GCF_001527695.2 Protobothrops mucrosquamatus | reverse complement strand
CGCGGCCATAGGGAGGCTCGGTCGGCGCGCCCCTGGCCCGTTTCCTAGGCGACCCTGCCCGAGCAAGAAGCGGCAGAGAATCCAGAGGCTCTCACGCCGGCGCCCTCAAAGCCAAAAGCGCGGCTTCTCAGAGCAAAAGCTGAAGGCGGAGAAGAGGACGCTGGCCAACATGCTGCCGTTCGGGCGCCAATCAGCAGGCCCCTCCCAAATTTTACTTGCATTCCTGTTCTCTAAAGGGGCGGTCCTAGGGTTTGATGAGGGTGTGGCCAGGTTTGGGTGGGGGCGTGGCCAGGGGAGGGAGGTGAGTTCCACCACCTTTTCTCTGAGAAAAAAAGCCCTGATTACACCCAAGAGAGAATGTCATTTGAACAATACAGGGGAGTGGGAGGCACATTCATTCACATTCAGATTGCAAGATTCTGTATAATAAAAAATAGTTTTAGTATTCACAGGTATTGTATCCATCTCTGATCTGCTTTGAAGATCTTGCAAGTCTCAATGGGCCTTCACCCCCTCTTCCTTTATTCTTTATTCTTATTTTAAAGGGAAATATGGAGGGTCAAGTCTAAGCCATCTTCTCAAACTACATTCCTACTTTGGACTCAGATTTCTCTTACTTGGTTGTTATTTTGGCTGCAGCTCCCCAAGGTTATTCTCACGACTTATTGGAGGTTGGCCTCGCTTGCCAACCATTCATTCAGAAACCATTTGAAATTGCAATGGTAGTAAATGAGCATTCCTTGAGGTTTTGGTTGTTGCACTTCTCCAGCACTGAGATGGAGACTCCACCATTGGTAGTAGACTGTATTCCTGCCCAATCAGATCAAGTCAGCCAAAGTTGCCACGCCCGTCCTGGACCGTTGATCTCCAGTCTTTGACTTGATCTTGCCCAGGACAGACGTTGCAAGTTTGGCTCTAGGCAGGTACAGTTAATGGTGGAATTTCCATTCCCTTTTCAAATTCAAAATTTAGTTAAGTACTTACAATCGATTTGGATCCCTCCTTTCCCCTCACAGCATTCCCTGTGGGTATTTACAAGAGTCTAACGGCCGTTAGTCTCAGATCCGTTTAGTCGATAGGATTGGGCCTTGCAGAGAATCGGACGGGGTTGGTTTCATCTCCCGAACAGGAGGCCAACGGCTGTTGGTCTCCAAATAGCACAGGCCCAACGGGGCTTGCGGCTGCAGCCCGTAGGCAGATCGAACGGATAGGAACGGGCCCAGGC
>NW_015427717.1:0-1225 GCF_001527695.2 Protobothrops mucrosquamatus | reverse complement strand
TAGAGAGCATTGCAGTAGTCCAGGCGGGAGGTGACAAGAGCATGGGTGACTGTGTGCAAGGCGTCCCGGTCCAGAAAAGGTCGCAACTGGTGGATCAGGCGTACCTGATAGAACGCCCCCCTGGTCACGGCCGCCAACTGGTCTTCCAGTGTCAGCCGTGGATCCAGGAGGACACCCAGATTGCGTACCCTTTCCGAGGCAGCCAAAGTTTCGCCCCCTATAGTCAGCGATGGAATCAGCTGACTATGCCGAGGCGCCGGTAGCCACAGCCACTCGGTCTTGGAAGGGTTGAGCCTGAGTCTGTTTCTCCCCATCCAGACCCTCACGGCCTCCAGACATCAGGTCATCACGTCAAGGGCATCATTGGGGTGGCCCGGGGTGGATATGTACAGCTGAGTATCATCAGCGTACTGATGGAAGTCCACCCCAAAGCCACGGATGTTGATGAACAATATTAAATTTCAGGATTTATTTAGAAATATTTGATTCAGGAGTGCCAAGAAGGTGTTACCTATGATGCAAAATGGCCAAATGGCTTCTTTTCAGATTCAGAATCTATAAAATAATGGTTAAATAAAGGAAATGTGTTTATTTATTTAATAAGTTTTATTTAAAACTTAAATAAAACTAATGTTTTATTTAAAACATTATTTTATTACTTATTTTATTTAATATTCAATATTTATTTTTAATTAATATTGCTTGTTCATTATTATTAATTAATCAATTATTTAATATCCATTATGAATATTTTAATGAAATATTTTTTATTACAGCCAATTTGTAATGGTTATGGCACAAGATTAGAAACTGGGAGACTGTGAGTTTTAGCCCTGTTTTAGACACAAATCAGTTGTACGACCTTGGGCCAATCACTCTCTCTTAGCCCTAAGAAGCAGGATGTAAAATCACTACATCAAAACACCTTGCCAAGAAAACTTAAGACACTTATAAAGACAGTTGCCGGGATATTCACAGATAGACATGTGCATGGGGGGGGGGGAGGCAGAGAGAGAGAGTGTGTGTGAGAGAGTATTATTGGTTGCAAGATATCTAGATCTGGTGTAATTTGTAGTTTTCTAAAGTTATTTATAGTTTAACTTGTTTCTACATTATTTCTATATTTGCTTAAAATACAGTAGTGGCCAAAATTGTGGAAACCTTTTGGGAAAAGTGTATTTTTGAGGTTTGATGGCTAATAACACCACTTTTTTGGGAGTAGTAC
>NW_015427716.1:0-1225 GCF_001527695.2 Protobothrops mucrosquamatus | reverse complement strand
CCTCAGACAGCCATTTTGCTTTCTTGCATTTCTTTTTCTTTGGGATGGTTTTAGTTGCTACCTCTTGTACAATGTTGCGAACTTCCGTCCATAGTTCTTCAGGCACTCTGTCTATCAGATCTAATTCCTTAAATCTATTTGTCACCTCTACTGTATATTCATCAGGAATATGATTTAGTTCATACCTGAGTGGCCTAGTCCTTTTCCCTACTTTCTTCAATTTAAGCCTAAATTTTGCAACGAGAAGCTCATGATCTGAGCCACAGTCAGCTCCTGATCTTGTTTTTATTGACTGTATAGAGCTTCTCCATCTTTGGCTGCAGAGCACATAGTCAATCTGATTTCTATGTTGACCGTCTGGTGATGTCCATGTGTAGAGCCGTCTCTTGGGTTGTTGGAAAAGAATGTTTGTTATGACCATCATATTCTCTTGACAAAATTCTATCAGCCTGTGCCCTGCTTCATTTTGTACTCCAAGGCCAAACTTGCCTGTTATTCCGGTTATCTTTTGGCTTCCTACTTTAGCATTCCAATCCCCCATGATGATAAGGACATCATTTTTGGGTGTTAATTCTATAAGGTGCTGTAGGGCTTCATAGAACCGGTCAATTTCATCCTCTTCAGCACCAGTGGTTGGGTCATAGATTTGGACTACTGTGATATTGAATGGTTTGCCTTGGATTCGAATTGAGATCATTCTGTCATTTTGGGGATTGTATCCCAGTATTGCTTTTCCTATTCTTTTATTGACTATAAAGGCTACTCCATTTCTTCTGAGGGATTCTTGCCCGCAGTAGTATACCTGATGGTCATCTGAGTTAAATTCACCCATTCCTGTCCATTTTAGTTCACTGATTCCTAAGATGTCGATGTTCAGTATTGTCATCTCTTGTTTGACTACGTCTAGCTTGCCTTGATTCATGGATCTTACATTCCATGTTCCTATGGAGAAAAGATCTTTACAGAATCGGACTTTCCTTTCACCACCAGATATATCCACAGCTGAGCGTCCTTTCGGCTTTGGCCCAGTCGCTTCATTCTTTCTGGCGCTACTAGTACTAGCCCTCTGCTCTTCCCCAGTAGCATATTGGACACCTTCCGACCTGAGGGGCTCATCTTCCAGCATCATATCTTTTTGCCTTTTAGTACTGTCCATGGGGTTTTCATGGCAAAGATACTGGAGTGGTTTGCCATTTCCTTCTCCAGTGGATCACATTTTGTCAGA